>NC_069008.1:2120569-2124075 GCF_001194135.2 Octopus bimaculoides
GGGTGAAATTTTGAAATTGAGATTTTTGAAAAAATTTTTTCAGAATCAGAATCTCCATAGCCTAAAACGTGGGTGGGATTCCGTAAAAAAAAACAAAAAAAATAGGGGGGGGGGAAAAGGTTCAGATTACATATAGTCCATCTGGACCCCGGGGTCAATAAAATAAGTACCAGTTGAACATTCGGCTCGATGTAATCGACTAGTCCCCTTCCCCGAAATTGCTGGTCTTGTGCCAAAATTTGAAACCATTGTCATCTTATTTTCCAGATATGCTTGCAGTTCCTCATTTTCTAATGGGCGGTATGGAGAACTGGGGCCATATTATATACAAAGAAAGCATGATGCTTACTGATGAATCTTCGTCTTCGTTTGACGAGAAGCGGTTAGTTACTATTATTGTATGCCATGAAATAGCTCATCAGGTAAGCAAGATCTGCCAAACAGAATTGACCAGTACTGAGGTGTGTGAAATGTACAAGATGGGTAGACTTGATCGTAGAGGTAAAACGTCTGGAGAAGGAAATAGCTTTTTCCAGTGTTGTTACCTGTTTTCCCTTCTATATTACTGTATCCTTGACATGTCACAATTCAATTATTTATACACATAATGACATATTTAAACTTCACGTTTATAAACTTACCGTTTTCAAACTGTAAATAGCGAAGCAGCTAACGTCAGACAAGACATTTTGTGTAAGTTGCTTCCCTTTATAAAATTTGCCTCTTGAATTATCCTGTAGATGGCGCTACTCACTTTTTTTTGTTTATATTTATTTCGTGTTTGGGGTGGAGGCGCAATGGCCCAGTGATCAAGGTAGTGGAATCGCGGTCATAGGATCCCTGTTTCGATTCCCAGACCAGGCGTTGTGAGTGTTTATTGAGCGAAAACACCTAAAGCTTCACAAGGCTCCGGCAGGGGATGGTGGCGAACCCTGCTGTACTCTTCCACCACAACTTTCTCTCACTCCTACTTCCTGTTTCTGTTGTGCCTGTAATTCAAAGGGTCAGCCTTGTCACACTGTGTCACACTGAATATCCCCGAGAACTACGTTAAGGGTACACGTGTCTGTGGAGTGCTCAGCCACTTGCACGTTAATTTCACGAGCAGGCTGTTCCGTTGTTCAGATCAAGTGGAACCCTCGACGTCGTAAGCGACGGAGTGCCAACAACAACATAGTTCACAAGAATATATATTCAGTCCAAGGTGTTGATGTGGCTGCGTGTATAATATTAAAAGAATTCTTACAGATAAGAATAAATTTAGGAACTATATATTTATTGCATAAAATATATTTTATTCACTGGTTGTCGATGAAACATAATCAAAATGTAGAAACTAACTGAATGAAATAATCTGTGCGAGAAAGTTCAGAACTCTTTATATGAGTTCGTGTGTTGAAGCATATTCTGTTGTGTCTGGGGAGAGTCATTCTCTTTTAGTGCCTTATAATTTAACACACTCGCCGGTAAAATTTCCACTCATTTACTTATATTTAATATTTCACATTCTTCACTCTGTCACGCGGAAGACTATGGTTCGATTCCTCAACAGGGAATAGTCTAATAGGTGTAAAACAATATTTAGTAAACGAATATGAAAAAAAAAAAATGCGCGCTGGCGAACGAGGCGGGTGGAGGACCAGGAAAATCCACACGATCCAATTTTTTCCCCTCAAGAAAATGGATATTCTTCTCAACCACAGAGTTCTGAGTTCAGTCCCACTGCATGGCACCTTAGGCAAGTGTCTTCATCTTTAGCCTCGGGCTGACTAATGCGTCCTGGAGGCCGAAGGTGGCATTTCAGAGGAAAAATTATCAATGCTATAAACGAAGATGGAAACAAAAATTTGCGCACAAAATG
Organism: Octopus bimaculoides; assembly: GCF_001194135.2. Lineage (NCBI taxonomy): Eukaryota > Metazoa > Mollusca > Cephalopoda > Octopoda > Octopodidae > Octopus > Octopus bimaculoides. The sequence continues at coordinate 2,122,431 of NC_069008.1, forward strand.
TTTTCCATTCTATCCTCTGCATAATGGTATTAACAGAAACAATTCCAGCGAATATGTTTATAAGCCATTCAACAACACACAAAAAAAATCTGTTAGTTTCACTGCAATATTAAAATCTCATTTGCATGTAAATATTTTCAGCGCTTTGAAACCGTGACTTGTTTCGCTGACAAAAAAGATGCAGCACGAGTTTTTGTCAGGGTCTTGTTGCGGTTTCAAAGAACGAAAATATTTAGACACAAAAGAAATTTAAAAGGCGGCGAGTTGGTAGAAACGTTAGCATGCTGGTTGAAATGCTTACCGGTATTTCATCTGCCGTTATGTTCTGAGTTCAAATTCCGCCGAGGTCGACTTTGCCTTTTATCCTTTCAGGGTCGAAGCATTACAGACAGGCTAAGCAATGGAGAGACAAGCAGAATTATTATAAGATGGCAAAATGCTCTAATTGTAGTGAGAATTGCCCGTAACGTCACCTGCATAGTTTCCAATTTAGTAAGAAGGCCTGTAACTTTAGAAATGTTAGCATGCTGGGTGAAATGCTTAGCGGTATTTCGTCTGCCGCTACATTCTGAGTTCAAATTCCGCCGAGGTCGACTTTGCCTTTCATCCTTTCGGGGTCGATTATATAAGTACCAGTTACGCACCACTGGGGTCTATGTAATCGACTTAATCCGTTTGTCTCTGTCCTTGTTCGTCCCCTCGTGGGCAGTAAAGAAATAAGAAGGCCTGTAACTTGGACAGAAACGTGCAAGTAATTACAATTGATCTCAGTATACAAGTGGTACTTTATTTTATCAAATCCCTGATGGGTGATATAAAAGCCAAAGTTGATCTCAGAATACAAAGAACAACAATAAATACTGCACACTCAGCTACAGACATGCGCAGTCATTGATTGGTTGCGCATGTCTGTATGTGCACACACACACACACACACACACACAGTATAGTTTTTTACTCGTTTCAGTCATTTGACTGTGGCCATGCTGGAGTACTGCCTTTAGTCGAACAAATTGACCCCCAGGGCTTATTCTTTGTAAGCTTAGTACTTATTCTATCAGTACCTTTTACCTAACCGCTAAGTTAAGGGGATATAAACACACCAACATCGGTTGTCAAGAGATGGATGGAGGGGACAAACACCGACACACACATACACACACACACACACATATATATATATATAAATAAATAAGGATAAGATCGATATTTAAAATATTGATTTTATCAAGTGGCCAGCATGGGAATAAAAACCATCAAAGGTAACAATTATTTAAAATTATAATGCAGGGTATCTAAGAGATACCACCACACTGAAAAATAGCAGCCACATCTTGACTCTAAACCACAATAAATGTTCATATAGCACAAAGAGCGAAGACGAAGACAAAATAAACTAGTAAAAAAAGAATGGTAGCTTCGATAACGTGTGACATCATTTTCTAAATAATGCTCATCTGTTATGTTCGGGTTAAAATTTCATCAACATCAAAAATATATGAATTTTCATGGGAGTTATGGCCGTTTTGCAAAGAATATAATTTCCAAATTTCATAAAGATCCATTCAGTACTTTTGACGTAGTTTTGGATAAGAAAACAAATGACTAATGTGTGTGTTTGTGTGTGATGGGTGTATATATATCT
>NC_069008.1:2124793-2129557 GCF_001194135.2 Octopus bimaculoides
AAAATAATAACTGAAATAAGTAAAAGATGAAAGATAAAACAAACTATTTTATCAGTTCTGTTTGAAGCTATTTTTTCCAAAATGGCTGTCAAAGTGTTTTGATATCAATTTTAATGTTGTCTGCTCATTTCATTTAAGCAGTTTTCCTCTTTACTGCGTTTTTATTTCACTTTCCATTAAACAATTTCAAAATATATTGAAATAATAAGTGAATTCAGAAAAAAAAAAGGAGAAAATATATCACTGGAAATTATTACAATAACAATTTTATTCTCTATTAAGTACAAGTGCCAATTCATTCAACAAAAATACGTCAAAGTGGTGCCCCAGCATGGCTACAGTCTAATGACCGAAGCAACTAAAAAATATAAAGGATGGTAATGAATTAGTTTAACACTATTGGCCTTTTACAACTGTTTATTGCTTAGGTTAAACCGTCTGAAAAAAGTTCTCCAAGCAACACCAAAAGAAACTCAAAACCTCTTTCATGAGGATTAGGGTAACTTTATCACATCACAAGAGGGACCAAACTATACACACTGGTTTTTCCCTAAAAATGTCAATGCTTTGTGTTTCTAGCATCATTGTTCAACAAAGTGTAAATGTTAGTGCCATTTAGATCAGTGGTACTCAATTGGGATCCATATAAGATTTTGGTGGGGTCCATGCTAGCAAAATAGGAAATTTGGGATCAACAGTAGTGTTTTGAGGGTCCATGAAAAGTCCAGGGTAAACATTGCTTCAGTGGGGTGGGGGAGAAATGGTCTTAAGAGGTTTGTTGTTGTGTTAAGTAATGAATTTGGACAAGGCAACCCTGCCAGTGGCACATAAAAACCCTTTGAAAATTGGGCCACATGGAGGTGATATGCTGTGCTTGAGAAAACTCGTTAAGCCAAGTGAAATTGTATTTGTGGCTGATGCCAACGGCATGCAAAATGCATCCTTCGAACGTTGGACCTCACAGAGGTGATTAGTGACCAAAACCTTTGGCAATATAGTGTGCTTGAGAAGACTCATCGAGCCAAGGGAAATCAAGGTTGTGGCTGATGCCAATGTCACATAACAAGCACCCATGCCAGCAGTATATAAAAAGCACCCTTCCAAAGCTGGACCTTATGGAGGTGATAAGTCACTGAGATCTTTGGCAATATGCTGTGCTTGAGAAGGACTCGTCAAGCCAAGTGAAAAGGTAGTTGTGGCCAATGCCAGTGTCATCTAACTGGCACCTGTGCTGGTGGCACATAAAAAGCACCCATTACACTCTTGGAGTGGTTGGCGTTAGGAAGAGCATCCAGCTGTAGAAACCTTGCCAGGTCAGATTGGAAGCTGGTGCAGCTCCCCAGCTTACCAGTTTGAATCACACTGTTTAACCCATACCAGCATGGAAAGCAGACGCTAAATGGTGATGACACAGTTACACTTCCAAATGAATAGCTACATGTGAAGCTAACTGGCTTTTATACAAGAATGAGTTACTGCACCTATCACAGTGGTATGGTTTTTCTCCAGTATGAATACGTTTGTGAGTCGTTAAATGAAACCTTCGAGTGAATGATTTACCACAGATATCACAAAGATATGGTCTTTCTCCTGTATGAACATTTTTGTGAGTATTTAAGGAATTCAGTTCAGAAAAGGATTTGCCGCATATAACACATGTGTGAGGCTTTTCGCCTGTATGAGTGCGTTTATGTCTAGTTAAGTGACTAACTTCAGTAAAGTATTTACCACACACATCACAGTGATAGGGTTTTTCTCCTGTGTGAATACGTTTGTGTTTGGTTACATGCCCAGTTTCAGAAAAGGACTTCCCACAGATATCACATTGATGGGGTTTCTCTCCTCTGTGAATACGTTTGTGTCTCATGAAGTCACTACTTGTAGAGAATGATTTACCACACATATCACAGTGATATGGCTTCTCTCCAGTATGAATGCGTTTGTGTACAGTTAAATAACCACTTACAGAGAAAGATTTACCACAGATGTCACAGTGATAAGGCTTCTCTCCTGTGTGAATATATTTGTGTGAAGTTAAGTGATTACTTCTAGAGAATGATTTACCACAGATATCACAGCGGTATGGTTTCTCTCCTGTATGAGTACGTTTGTGTCTAATCAAGCTACTACTTCCAGAAAATGATTTACCACAGATATTACACTGATATGGTTCCTGTTCAGTATGAGAAATTTTGTGTCTCATTAAAGCACTACTCTTAGAGAAAGATTTACCACAAATATCACATTGATATGGAGGCTCTCCTATATGAATACTTACATGTTTAGCTAAATTCCCAGTTAGAGAGAAAGATTTACCACAGATATGACACCGATATGGCTTCTCTCCTGTATGAATACGCACATGTTTAGTTAAATCTCCAGTTTGATAGAATGATTTACCACAAACATCACAATGATATGGCTTCTCTCCTGTATGAATATACTTGTGTTTACTCAAGTTACTACTTGTAGAGAATGATTTGTTACAGACATCACAGTGATATGGCTTCTCTCCTGTATGAGTAAATTTGTGTGTAGATAAGTTGCTTATTTGAAAGAATGATTTACCACAAATATCACAGGGATATAGTTTGTCTCCAGAATGTATACGCTTGTGTTTAGTTAAAGTACCACGAAGAGAGAAAGACTTACCACAGTTGTCACACTGATAAGGTTTTTCTCCTGTATGAATGCGTTTGTGAGTGCGTAAAATATTTATTTGAGAGAATGATTTCCTACAGACACCACAGTGATGTGGCCCCTCTCTTGTGTGAATGCGTTTGTGTAGAGCTAAGTGACTATTTACAGAGAAGTATTTATCACAGATATCACAATGATATAGTTTCTTGCCTCTATTTACATATTTGTGGCTACCAGAATGGTAAGATGGTTCTTCAGTCTTCTTTGACATCTCTTCAAGAAAGTAAGAATCAATCTTTTAGGTTTCTTACATCATCCATTCCTTCATTAGGTTTCTTCTCTCACAACAATATATGTACAACTTCTTGTTTAACTTTTAATATTTTTTTCAAATATTCTTAAAAAAGTATTTTCCCATCAACTATGATTTTCATCAATATTTCATGATGAAATGAACAGATTTGAAAATTCATCCGAGTTTAATTCTTGCAACAAGTAGCGAAATGTTGCAATTAATTTCAATTTAGAAGAAGTATTTCACTGTAGTCTACAATAGATTTATATAAACAGTGAAGGCACACAGCCCAGTGGTTAGAGCATTAGGCTCACAATCATGAGATAGTGAGATCGATTCCTGGACTGGGCTCTGTGTGGTGTTCTTGAACAAGACACTTTATTTCATGTTGCTCCAGCTAATTCAGCTGCAGAAATGAGTTGTGGCGTCAATGGCGCCAAGCCTTTCTCTTGGATAACATCAGTGGTGTAGAGAGGGGAGGCTGGTATGCATGAGCAATTGCTGGTCTTCCATAAACAACCTTGCCAGGACCTGTGCTTTGGAAGGGAACTTTACAGGTGCAATCCCATTCCTGATCGAAGGGGGTCTTTTATATAAACAGAATTTTATTTGTTCTGTGAGACATTTTGTTTTAACCTTTAAAAGACGACAAATGTCGAAGACAAATCTGAGGTGAATAATTCTTTGATGCCAAAGTTATCTGATATTCTTGTACTTATTGCAGACTGTACAATAGAGAAATGCTGCCATTAATCTCCATTCAGAAGAAATATTTGTTGTATGTCATGTTTTTCTTTAGTCTTTAAAAGATAATAAATGTTGATGATGAATCTGATGTAAGCAATTCTTTGATGTCACAGTCGTCTGATATTCTGAAATAATAGAGAAACACCAGTATAAGATATAGAAGATATTCTAATAGCAGAGATACAGCAGTGGAAGTGTTACTACATTTCTACAGAGATAAATTCTAGAAGTAAACATTTACCTGAACAACTGAATTTTACTTTTCAATTTGTTATTAAGGATACATCAAACAACTTTATGCATTACATATATATGAGGGTGGTGCTGTGAAAGGTCTGGTTGGAGGCCCAACCTTCTTTGTTTTTTTTACAGAGCTTAGAAAACTGAAAGACCCCTACAATAAGTGTGTGAATCTGAGAGGGGAATATGTTGAATAAAATGATAATTAACTGATCCTCCTGTATTTTCTTTTACTCAAAGCCAAGAAATTTTCAGCCTCCCCTAGTATATATCATCAGCATTATTATTTAATGTCTATCTTCCATGTTGGCATGGGTTGGCAGTTTGACAGGAGCTGGCCAGCCAAAGAGCTGCATCAGGGTCCAATTGTGCTTTAGCATGGTTTCTACAGCTGGTAGCCCTTCTTAATGCCAACCACTATACAGAGTGTACTTGGTGCTTTTACGCAGCACCAGCACATGTGCTTTTACATAACACCAGCATCCACAAGACCTCAAGATTAGGATCACTAGTGGTTAGGGCATTCGGCTAATGATCATAAAGTCATGAGTTCAATTCCTGGTGACACGTTGTGTCCTCGACCAAGACACTTTATTTCATGTTGCTGCAATCCACTCAGCTAGCAAAAATGAGTAGTACCTGTATTTCAAAGGGGCCAGCCTTGTCACACTGAATCTCCCTGAAAACTATGTAAAGGGTACACGTGTCTGTGGAGTTCTCAGCCACTTGCACGTTAATTTCACGAGCAGGCTGTTCCGTTGATTGGATCAGCTGGGACCCTCATCATTGTAACCGACAGAGTGCTCCTCTCTCTCTCTCTCTTATATATATATATATATATA
>NC_069008.1:2129734-2136380 GCF_001194135.2 Octopus bimaculoides
ATATATATATATATATATATATATAACTACAGAGAATATGAAGAGTGGTACATCTTCAAAATTTTCTCTTAATTTAACAGTTAATTATACAGTATAATTAGTTAGTTAATTCCCCAAAAAATCCATAACCCAATAAAACAAACCTGGTTTTACCCATAAGAAGAGTTAGAGTAGGGTTACTCACCCTAAGTGGTCGTTGGTGTTTCTCACTACATAATAATGTTAACTAAAACCTGGACTATACCTGAAAACACTTACGGTATCCACCTGGATACTTCTACATAGCACCAGCACCCACAAGCCCATAAGAGGCAGAGCTGTAGAAGACATGCCTGTATGCGTGGACAGTCATGATTCTCCTTAGCTTGCTATGTCTTCTCAAGCACAGCAAACTGCCAGAAGTCTCGCTCCTTTGTCATCTTCCCTGTGAGACCAACATCTTAAGATTCTTTCTCACCACTTTGTCCCAAGTCTTCCTGGGTCTACTCCTACCACATGTTCCCTGCACAATGAGAGACTGGCATTTCTTGATGCAGCTATCCTTATCCATGAAGAGACCCCCCCCCCTTCGGTCATGAATGACCATGTGATTGCAACTAGAAAGTTACCCTCCAAGGCACAAGTCCAGGCAAGGTTGTTTGTGGAATGTCATCGGTCGCCCATGCATACCAGTCTCCCCTCTCCACACCACTGATGTTATCCAAGGGAAAGGCAAAGGGGCCGATACAGCTTGGCACCAGTGATGTCGCAACTCATTTCTACAGCCAAGTTAACTGGAGCAACATAAAATAAAGTGTCTTGCTCAAGAACACAACACGCAGCCCGGTCCGAGAATCATATTGACATTGAATGCTCAAAATGAGGAGTAAATAGACAGCTGACATCTGATGAAGGGTGCTTCCCTGTGTTTCCTTATCCCATTTTCCATTTTTTCTTGTTGTTCACTTATTCCACTTGTGTTATTTGCACTGTTGGTGACGTCCTGTACCCATATATGCATGTGTGTGTGCATGTACATATGTGAGATAATAGTTTCAGCATTAATAGTGAAAGTATTTATTCCTTTATTGCCCACAAGGAGCTAAACATAGAGGGGACAAACAAGGACAGACAAAGGGATTAAGCCGATTACATCGATCCCAGTGCGTAACTGGTACTTATTTAATCGACCCCGAAAGGATGAAAGGCAAAGTTGACCTCGGCAGAATTTGAACTCAGAACGTAAAGTCAGACGAAATACCGTTAAGCATTTCGCCAGGCGGGGCTAGGGCTAGGGTTAGGGTTTCTGTCAGCTCAAAAGGAAAGTATTATCTCACATCACAGTAGAGATGTTACTTACATTATTTACATTTGACGGATATTTGTCCGCATCTTGTTTGTTGTTAACACAACGTTTCGGCTGATATACCCTCCAGCCTTCATCTTGGGGAAATTTCGAACCGCCTGATAACGGCTGGAGGGTATATCAGCTGAAACGTTGTGTTAACAACAAACAAGATGAGGACAAATATCCGTCAAATGTTTATAATGTACATAATTCCTCATTTCTTAAATATAGAACAGAGATGTTACTGTTTCCCTTTTGACACGTAATACTGAAATAGTGTAAGAGGTAAGAGATAGTTCTTGAGTTTTAGTGATGCACACATACAGACACACATACTCAGTTTTATATATACAGATATGTATTCTTTTATTCTTTTACTTGTTTCATCAGTCATTTGACTGCGGCCATGCTAGAGCACCGCCTTTAGTGAAACAAATTGACCCCAAGACTTATTCTATCGGTCGACTTTGCCGAACCGCTAAGTTATGCGGACATAAGCACACCAGGTTGGCTAGGGACAAACACAGACACTCAAATATATATTCAGTTTCTGTCTACCAAATCCGAGGATATAGCAGAAGACACTTGCCTAAGGTGCCACGCAAATACATAAAACACTATTTTAGAAAATTATCGCCGTTCCCGTTGAGCAAAACACAAATTTAGCTGGGGCAAAATGAGAAAGACAAGACAACGTAAATTTGCCTCGTCAATTCTCCAGAATTACATTTGAAAACAGACTCATACCCATTAATATCCATCCTTAGACAATATCTTCCCGATATATTTACGCACCATGCAGGAAAAAAGAAGAAATTATTGAAATTAGTCATTACTCATTTTACCCCACTTTAGACATACTTTTTGAAACTTGAATATGATCAAAATAGATATTAGTGTGAGAAAAAAATTAATTTGGAATCAAACAGAGAGAAGAATATTGAATGTTAAGCACCAAAAACTATCCACATATTTAATTAGCAAGCTAAATTACAATCGGATCGAAGTCAAGGAAAAATTTATTGAAAAAAGTACCTGTCACCTTTGTTTTAAATTCTCTCAACTTCAAGAACAACAATGATCGATCAGCAGTTTCTAATCTCAAAGACGATGCAACAGTACACATAATGATACAATACTTGCAATGTAATGATTTCAAACAGGTAAAGAGAAAATAACAAGAAATCGGATATTACTTATTTTGCCTCTCAACCCTACAATTTACTGTTGTGATCCATTTATCACTCTATTACAGTGAGGGCTATATATTTAATACTAGTTATATTAAACAATCAATCAAATAAGTAATCACGTTCACAATGCTGAGGAAAGGACTTACTAGTATTTCGCCATAAATTTCTAATTTCTGTTTCCCTTCTCTTCTTGTTTTAGTCTTCCGTAAATAATTTCCTCATAAAACTAAAATTTTACAAGAAAGTTGTAAAAGAAACTGACACGGTAAAACGAAACGAAACGTACTATAACTCCATAAAGTGTTGCATTTCAAACTATTCCTTTCGATTAATCTGAACGTGATTTCAAATTAGCCCTGCACTGTTCAATTACCATCTCCATAGCATACAACTCTTAATACATTTATAATCATTAAGTTCGTAGGATCTTTTCTATTGCTGTCACAGTTTTCAATTTTTTTTTTTTAGGATTTCGTTCCAATTTTCAAACTAGACAAACTGATTTAGTCTTGTTTGCTAATTATGGAGGTGAAATTCATTTTTGCCATTGATTAATAAATAAAAGTTAATAGTTTTTAAATTTTCAAATTTTGGGTAATTCTAGCAAATCGAAAACCACAGACACATTGGTGCCTATAGTAACAAGCCAAGGTGTTGTCTGCTTGAAATTACAAGTACTACGTGTAATTTCTTTACCTATTTTCTTTTTACGAGCACCAATATTCTGAACTTTCGTTTTTAGATTTTCGCTTCAATTAAACGTATTAATTGTTTACATGAGCTGAACTTTTATCGTGGCCGGTAATAAAGTCACAGGAAAAAAAGTTACAGAAAAAAAAGTCACAAACAATTTATGGCGGCCGATAATGAAGTCACAATTTTGTTTAGGAAAGAAAGTCCGTTAATCAAAGCAAAAATATTCAAGTCAGTCACAATTTATTAAAGTACCATAAACAATTAAAGTTATAAAGCAGAAAATATTTTAGATCAGTTATTAACTGGCAATACATGACTTGTACATATTGACAACAATGTTTATAATATATGATAGCATTACATGTAACGTTTTTTTCTGTGACTTTTTATCAGCAACTTTTTTTTTTTTTACCTGGATTCACAGTATTATCAGCATGTCTGACTAGCCTCCTCCCGCAAATTCAGGCTTTGTGCCTATAGTAGAAACGACGACGACGATGATGATGATGATGATAGTGACCTGGCAGAATCATTAGCATGCTGGACCAAATACTAAGCAGTATTTCACCTGTCTTCACATTCTGAGTTCAAATCCAGCCAAGGTCAACTTTGCTTTTCATCCTTTTGGTGTTGATAAAAAAATTAAAAAATATCAGTTGATTGGAATGCTGGAGTTGGAGGAATCAGTGGAATGGCTGGCAAGGCGAATGGAGTGAGGTGGTATGGGTATGTGTTGAGGAGGGACGAAGAGCATGTTCTGAGGAGGATGATTGCATTTGAGGTAAATGGAGCGCAAAAACGAGATAGACCAAGGAAAAGGTGGAGGAGGATGCCCAAAACTGGGCAAGATGGTGTGAGGGCAGTTGCTACGGCATTGAGGTAGATCCAGCCAACCCCATTAACGGGGACAACAAAAGTGACACAATGTTGGGTAATTTGCAGGAACAGGTGAAGACTGGGGTAAGCATGATGGAATGTATACAAGCATAGTGAATAAATGATTTTTACTTGAAATATTACATGGCTAAGTTAGAACACCAATGCAGACACAGTAGTAGTCTATAATAAAAATTGAAGGTGGCCTACCGTTGTATTCTTTCTTGTCTTGAGATTCACGGCCAAACGGTTGGGTGGATTCGTGTGAAAAATGGCACACATGTGGAGACGGGTGCATAGATTGGAACGCGTTTTCTATTTCTTTCCTAGCCCCCATACTTACAGAGAAAATCGATTAAAACAACCTGCATGCGTGCGTGTATGTGAGTGTGTGTCACTGAAGCCATTCATACATATATACATATTAATAAATAAATAACAATCACAGACCGGGTGAAACCGGGTTTAGCTGCTAGTTTTATATAAAATGGTGTAGGGGGATAGTTATCACACACTTATATTTTCTTTCCTTAGAGGATACATTGAAGATTGTATAAGAGTGAGTGAATCCTGGTTTCACAACACATGTATGGTGTGCCTTGCCAATGTAGTGTAAATGGTGATTAAAAGGTTGGCATAAAATATTACTTCAAAACGGGAAACAAAATGAGATTACTGAATGAAGTCCAGGGTAAATATTGCTTTGCAGGTGGAGGTGGTCTTAAGAGGCTTGTTGTTGTGTGAAGTAATGAATTCGGACATAGACACAGTTACACAGCTAAATGAACAGCTACATGTGTGTCTAACTAACCTTTATACGAGAATGATTTACTGCAGATATTACAGTGGTATGGTTTTACTCCTCTGAATAAATAGCTAAACTGTTCTTTTGAGAGAATGATTTACCACAGATATCACAGCGATATGGTTTTTGTCTTGTATGAATAAATTGTGTTTCATTAAATCACAAACCAGATATCACAGCTATATGGCTTTCCTGTGTGAACACGTTTGTGTTTAGTTAAGGTACTTCCCTGAGAGAATGATTTACCACAGATTTCACAATGATAAGGTTTTTCTTCAGTGGAAATACGTCTGTGAGCATGTGGGGCATGTATTTGAGAGAATGATTTCTCACAGATATTACACTGATATTTTTCTCCTGTATGAACATGTTTTGTGTCTAGTTAATTGACTAGATTCAGAGAATGATTTACCACAGATTTCACAGTGATATGGTTCCTCAACTGTATGAATACGTCTGTGTGTAGTTAAGTTACTAGCTTGAGAGAATGATTTACTACAGATATCACAGTGATGTGGTTTCTCTCTTGCATGAATACATTTGTGTATAGCTAAGTGATTAGATTCAGAAAATGATTTACCACAGCTGTCACAGTGATATAGTTTCTCATTTGTGTCTAATGAAATTACTTTCCAGAGAAAATGATTTTTGAGAGATACCACAATTATATATGGATTTTTCAGTCTCTTTCTGCATCTCTTCAAGAAAATAATAAATCAATCCCTTAAGTTTATTACATTATCCATGCATGAAACATCATCATCATCACAAAAATGTTGTAACAAAAGTGAAGTGATGTAAATTAAAACTTTCTACAATCAAAATTTCGTGTTACTTGAAGTTGCAAGCCCCAGCTTAATAATAACAGTTATTTCACTAAATTGTTCATTATTTTAGAAAATAATTGAAACAAATCTGTGAATTCTACAGTTTATAACTGGATCAACACATGATTTCATTAGATGTTCTACGTGTAAATATAACAAAAGAAGAATTTAAGAATAAAACAGTTTTATTTAGTTTTCATAGTCTTTAGATTGAAATGATGTTAAAACTAAAGATTCTGGCCATTGCAGCTGAGATGTCAGATGATGAGAAAATTTGGCTTTTTATAACAAAACATGTCCATAAATGGATATTAAAATATGGATGAGGAATGTTCCACAAATGACATCAGCCACTTTGTATTCATATTAAGTTTATTGTTACATTTACATATGCAAATTAACGTTCACTGTTAGACTATTACAGAAATAATAAAAATTTTTATGCAACTATAAAATAACATAAAAATCGTTTTCCTGAAAGGATGTATACATAAAATTTAAACATGAATTTCCATGAGATACACAAAAGACATGGCTGTGTGATAAGAAGCTTGCTTCCCAACCCCATGATTCCAAGTTTAGTCCCACTGTGTGGCACCAAAGGCAAGTGTCTTCTGCTATAGTCTCAGGCCAGCCAAAGCCATGTGAGTGGATTTGGGAGATGGGAACTGGAAGAAGCCCATCGTATAAATGTATATATCTGTGTGTCTTTTTGTTTATCTCCCAACCATTGTTGGTTTTTTTTTTTTTTGTCCTCACAACTTAACAGTTCAGCAAAGAGACTGCTAGAATAAGTACCAGGCTTTAAAAAACGAGTCCTGAGGTCAATTTGTTTGACTAAAACCCTTTAAGGTGGTACCCCAACACGACTGCAGTCAAATGACTGAAACAAACAATATATATATATATATATATATATATA
>NC_069008.1:2136541-2145319 GCF_001194135.2 Octopus bimaculoides
ACTGAAAGAAGCCCATCATATATATATATGTGTATGAATGAGATTGTATTTTCCTCAACTTAACATAGGTTCTGTCACCTTTTATAAGCCACACTTTGTGCAGACTTTTAAGCTAACTCCCACAGAGGGCTAATTGTGCCTGCAGCCCAAAACTGCAATGATAATAAATAAAGTATTTATTGGTACCCTACCAATATGGTATTACTTTAAATGAAAAACCTTGTAAGTTCACAAATTTTTTGAGTTCTTTTAAAATTTGAATTTCCAACTGTTAATATATAACAAATCCTCGTCCACACCTGATCTAAATGCTGGATGTTCAAGAACCAAATGAAGGGCAGATTTGCAATCCTGCTTTCAAAAAAGTATAATATGTCTATGTAGTGCAAATGTAGACTGAGTTACAGGGGTCCCAGACAGACAGAAAGACACAATAAAGGCAGCGAGCTGGTAGAAACGTTACCCCGCCGGGCGAAATGCTTAAAGGTATTTCGTCTGCCGCTCCGTTCTGAGTTCAAATTCCGCTGAGGTCGACTTAGCCTTTCATCCTTTTGGGGTCGATTAAATAAGTACCAGTTACGCACTGGGGTCATTATAATCGACTTAATCCGTTTGTTTGTCCTTGTTTGTCCCCTCTATGTTTAGCCCCTTGTGGGCAATAAAGAAATAAGAAATCACAATTTCATGTTTATTATCATAGACGGCTTCACTAACAGCAGTCCTATCATGAAAGCATGTCTGCGTTTCTTCATATGTCTTGGCATATGATGCAATTTTTGTCAACAAAAGGCTAATTCATATAGTGTTGTTTGATTCCAGTTCTCCACATAAACAGGTCCAGGCAGTTTGGCATTGAATTGATTGGAAGATTATTAGTTTGCAAACGAAATGAGTATTGGCAAGAGAAATCTCTGCCTCGACATACTCTCACCTGACACATGCAAGCATGGACAAGTTGACATTAAAAAGATGTTGATGATTACGATCCTGATGGAATGCTCTTCTTGAAAATATCACCGATGTGAGTTATCTCACCAATTTGACTTATATAGTGCTGAATGTTAATTCTCACACACTATACATATATATTCTTTTGTGTGAATACATTTAGAGTTATATACTTTTTCTCACATGAAGAACTATGTCAAACTGTGTGTATCCTTGCATGTGTCAGGATAGGCAAATGACCACAAAAAAAGGAACCATGATGAGTAGTGTTACCGACAAGAGTAAAGTCCAAAATGCTAAATGCCACTTTTTCAGAGAAAATGGTTTTCAAGGGTTTGTTGTTATGTAATGAATTTTCATTTTGATGCAGTTACTCTTCTGTATGAATACGTACATGTGTAGCTAAGTTACGCTTCTGAGAAAAGGATTTATCACAGATATCACAGTGATATGGTTTTTCTCCTGTATGAATGTATTTGTGTATGGATAGGTTACTACTTTGAGAGAAAGATTTACCACAGATATCACAACTGTATGGTTTTTCTCCTATATGAATACGTTTGTGTTTGGTTAATGCTCCATTCTCAGAGAAAGATTTATCACAAACATCACAGTGATATGGTTTGTCTCCTGTATGGATACGCTTGTGTTTCGTTAAGTCACTACTACGAGAGAATGATTTATCGCAGATATCACATCTATATGGTTTTTCTCCTATATGAATACGCTTGTGTTTAGTTAAAGCTCCATTTTCAGAGAAAGATTTATCACAAATATCACAATGATATGGCCTCTCTCCTGTATGAATACGTATGTGTCTGCTTAGATTACTACTTCCAGAGAATGATTTTGCACAGATATTACAGTGATATGGTTTTTCCCCTGTGTGAATACGTTTATGTGTACTTAAGTCACTACACTGAGAGAAAAATTTACCACAGACATCACAATGATATGGTTTCTCTCCAGTATGAATACGCTTGTGTTTAGTCAAGTTACTACTTCCAGAGAATGTTTTACCACAGACACCACAGTGAAACGGCTTTTCGCCTGTATGAACACGTTTATGAATAGTTACTTCATCATTTCGGGAAAATGTCTTACCACAAATATCACAATGATATGGCTTCTGTCCTGTATGAATATATTTATGCTTAGTTAAGCTGTTTATTTGAGCAAACGATTTACCACACATATCACAGTGATATGGCTTCTCTCCTGTATGACTGAATTTGTGAGTAGCTAACTTCCCACTCTGAGTGAAAGATTTCCCACAGACATCACAACAGTATGGTCTCTCTCCTGTATGAATGCGCTTATGCGTGGTTAGGTTACCTTTCTGAGAGTATGATTTACCACAAGTATCACAGTGATATGGCTTCTCTCCTGTATGAACATGTTTGTGCTTACTTAAGTCACTACTGCCAGAGAATGACTTACTGCAGACATCACAGTGATATGGTCTCTCTCCTGTGTGAATACGTCGATGTTTAACAAGGTTACCTTTTTGAGAAAATGTCTTATTACATACATCACACTGGTTGGATGATTTTCCAATCTCTTTCAACATATCTTCACATAAAATCAGTCCTGCCTCCATTTTTTACCTCTTTACTTTGTATCGTTTACTCAATAGAAACAATTCTCTTGCTATATTCCCATCAACAATGATTGCTGTCAATATTTGAAGACGATGCAAATACCTTTATAAATTTCCTGAATTTAATTAATATGCAAAAAACCTTCTTGAACACATCCCAGGCACTGAAGTCAAGAAGTGTTAATATTCATCTTAGTTTAAAGGAAATATTAAATATTAGGATTATATTTATCTTCTATATTTCATATGACATCTTCCTTTGGTCTTTAAAACATGATGAATATTGACACAGTGTCTGATGTAAATGGTTTTTTTTATGCCAATGTCACCTGGAAATCTGAAAGAATAAAGAAACAGTATAAGACATAGAGGATGACACATTTTAATACTGATAAACCTGTGAATGAACAATTAAATTTCATTATTAATTTGTTGTTAAAATTGTGTGAAATCTGCCACAGCAGCATCTTCAGATTGTGTAACATTATGTATATTAGTGGTTCTCAACCAGGGTCCATATAAGATTCTGTTGTTAAAATTTATGTGCAATAAACTGGTTACAATACACAAAATATTTGCATTTTTTTTTTCATATAATTACTAATATTTAATTCTAAAAATATAATAGAATTTTTTAAACATTGAATGGCTATGAGGGTCCACTCATACAAAATTGGAATCAAAGGGGTCACTTCTACTTCATTACTATTATTTCATCTCGCTTTCCAGTTCCACCGCAGTTCCTTGCATCTACTCTTCTCCAATGTAAGTAGCCGTTTAGCTCCTCTACAGCAAAAAACCTTTTCTGGCCTCTTCTTTCGTATTTTAAAAACTAGCATTAAACTACCATCCTCTCTGCTGTAGCCCAATACAGTCAAAAGGAGATCTTAGTGTTGTGAACTACAAACTTAACTCCACTAGAATAGAAGGTGCTATGAAATTGCTCCCTGTAAGGCATTCCTACAGATGTGTACCCCACTGACTTTGTTTCCTCACAACTTCTAGAAAAATGAATATTTTAAAATGAAATTTTCTTCAAATATGCTTCAGATGATGTAGATTCTCGTTATATTGGAATATATGCTGAATAAATTTTTCCAAGGGTGAAGTGAGTTGTTTTGAAAACTTCACACGAAATTACTTTACATGCAGAGTGTGCAAATGACAATTATATCAGCATCTGATGTGAAAAGTAAAATAGTGATCATGCACACATACTGGCATGCATCACAGATCTTTTCAAAATTTCAAGTTTCACTTTCTAGATATATGTGACGTGTGTCAGTATGTATATATATGAGTCCACCAAATTAATTTTCTATATTAAATTCTGATATAATTGTAATTTACACACTCTTGAAAGTATTCATAGAAAATTTCACTAAAAATTACCCATTTTTCTGAATGTTACGTGTAAAGAAAGCCGTCTTGTGTACATTTTTCCGAAACTCTCCACCCTTGGAAACATTTTTCACAGCAAATTCTGATTTAATGAGGATCTACATCATCTGAAGCATATTTATCGAAAATTTTATTTAAAAATATCCATTTTCCTGGAAATTATGGGGCAACAAAGTCGGTGGGGAGTACACATCTGGAGGAATGCCCACTGTAAAATGTTTGGTGTTAGGAAGGGCATCCAGCGTTAGAAATCATGTCACAGCAAACACTGTAGCACAATGCAGTCCTTAGACCTGTCATATCTCGCTGAACCATCCAGCCTATACCAGCATGGAACACATGTTAAATGATAATGATGATGAGGAGGAGGTTTAACCCTGGGCAGCCTTGACTGATTAGATCTATCAATTTGGCATGTCATTTAATTTTGAATCAAGTCTGACCTGGCAATAAGCAACATGACCATCCCAGTCTTCCTTATGGCAGTTTATATCTAGGACTACATTATCCTACGTTGCCCTCAATTTTCGAAACACAAAGATATAATTAGAATGAAACTTGGTTACTATTTCTAGCATGACGACTGACCACTTAAGGGCTCCCTATGAGAGTGGTTGCTGTTTAGGACCAGGTCAAGCCTGGTCGATCAAACGAAAACAAACATATTAACGTAGAAAAGATGGCATAATTTTGGTTTAAACACTCCGTATGGCCCCACCAGATAGAAAACGAACACTTGTTATAAATCAGGTTCAGAAAAATATGACCGATGAATTATTGTCTGGAGTTTGTATTCAATATTTGCTGGGATAAAAAAAAAAAACAAACAAACAATATTGGTCTTTGACTAATATTGTTTTCTCAAAGTATATCTATTTCTTAAAAACTGTTAAATGTTTCTCTCAATAAATACATTACAACTAACATTCATAGTGTTTTTCATAAAGATGGTGTCTGAACCATTTAATACTGAAGCAATTCTATTTCCCCAACTCTTAATAAATATACAATTTTCCATAATTACTTACATCGTAATCCGTTCATCTTTTTACTACAGAGAAGTGCATATATCTAATTCTAATTATTATTAGACAATGGATCTATCAAGTTATTACTTCCACAATGCTGAATCAAAGACTTACTTGTATTTCTCCATAAATTTCTAATTTCTACTTCCTTATTTCTTTTAACCTTTGTCTTGAGTAAATAACATCTTCGTGGAACTGAAATTTGACAAGTGAAATGTAAAAACTGACTCGGAAGAGGGAAAAGCGAAACGTACTAAACATTCGGAGATTGTCACCGGGTGTTATTATTTGCAGAATTCCTTTTATGAACATATATTCAAAATAAGAGTTGCTTTTAATTTACTCTTCGAACTCATCTATAGGCAGACAGATAACTCATTCTTCTTCAGAAACCTCTTCAGTTTCATAACAATTGCAGGTGTTCCTACAATTCTACATTCCGACAGATATTGCAAACATAGAAATGTACAGAATCGCAACAGCTGTGTATTTTAAGTAAAATTTTCAATTTCCCTGTACATTTAACACTGTTTATTTTATATATGAAGTAACACTTTTCGAGATAATATATTTATGAAATTAACCTAGCATCATATCAACAAGAAGTAGGTACATTTCAGCTGCTTTCGTACTTCCGAGTTGGTTTTTTTAAATTTCTGTTGTCAAAAATCTTAATTCGCTCTATTAAGTAGAATTTCTTAATGACATTTTAAAATAAACACCGATTTACTTTTACTTGTTTCAGTCATTGGACTGCGACCATGCTGGGGCACCTGCGTCAAGGGTTTAGTCAAGAGGTTCTCAACCATTTTTTAAAATCTATAGACCCTTTTGATTTCTATTTTCTTTTAGTGGCCATTGGATGTTAAAAGATACTTCTTTAAAAATTCCTATTTTGTTTATCACACATTAACTTTTGTAGGTTGAACGGTTGTGTAAAACTTCAAGGAAAAGGTCCAAGCTGTTTCTTGCATCCAAAAGCAAAATTTTGGCATAACTACAGATTTCTGCTCCCACGACTTTGGATGATCATAACTTTCAGAAAAATGGATATTTTTTAATGAAATTTTCTACGAATATGTGTTATATCATGTAAATTCCGAATAGAAAAAAATTTTGGGGAAAAGTGTTTTAGGAAGCTTTGGGGTGGGGAATTTCAGAAAATTCACCAGAGTCCATTTCAATTCGTCTTAACTTGGATTTTTAATGGAATTGGATTTTTTAATGAAATTCTCTACAAATATGCCTCGGACTATGTAGATTCCAAGGACATAGGGAATTTTTGGGAAAACAATTGGAGGTTATTTTTGAGAACTGTTCCCCCACTCAGGGTGTTTCGGAACAAGTCGTCCATATTTGTTTTTCTCCGTTTTGTGCGTTTGTGCATCCGTACTGAAGCAACAAACCGGCAAAAAGGCAACTAAAGCTCTCTCCAGAAAACTCGTTATGCTAAAAATAATAGCTAAAGGTCTGGTACACAAAAATGTTATTAAGGACGCTTTTCTGTTGCATATGATTTTTTTCCACTTCAGGTAAATTCCCAGATAAACGTTTCTAACAGAAAGGCAGAAGCAAAAATAAGAAACGCCAAATAGGCAGTGGTTTAGAAGTGACAGTTATGTTACTCAAAACGAAGGATCGCCGGATCTTTGGGGTTTGACGGGCAACATTTTTTTTTGCAGTGTTTTTGGCACCGAAACACTTTCAAACTTCGAATGTTTGTATATTTTGTGGTATAGAACAGATAAAAAAATTTTGTATTCGAAGTTATTTTATGTAAAAAAATTGTCGTATTTCGGTAATTTCAACCAATCACTGACGTCTATTGAGGTGAAAACAATTAATGCCACAACGGTGTCATGGGATCATTTTCTGAATCTGGTCACTTAAATAAACACAAACGTACTCATATAGGTGAAAAACAATATCGGTGGTAAATCATTGTCTACAAATAGTAGTCTTACTAGACATACATGTGTTCATACAGGAGAAAAGCCATATCACTGTGATATATGCGGTAAATCATTCACTAGAAAAAATGGTTTCATTACACATAAACATATTCATACAGGAGAGAAGCCATATCAATGCGATATCTGTGGTAAACCATTTTCTGAATCTGGTCACTTAAATCAACACAAACATACTCATACGGGAGAAAAACCATATCAGTGTGATATCTGTGGTAAATCATTCTCTAGAATTGGTGGTTTCACTGCACATAAAAGTATTCATCGAGGGGAGAAGCTACATCACTGATATCTGCTGTAAATCATTCTCTAGAACTGATGGTCTCACTAGACATAAATGTATTCATACAGGTGAGAAACCATGTAACTGATATATGTGGTTAATCATTCTCTACTTTTGGTCACTTACATCAACACGAACATATCCATACAGGAAAAAAAAA
Organism: Octopus bimaculoides; assembly: GCF_001194135.2. Classification (NCBI taxonomy): domain Eukaryota; kingdom Metazoa; phylum Mollusca; class Cephalopoda; order Octopoda; family Octopodidae; genus Octopus; species Octopus bimaculoides. The sequence goes on from NC_069008.1 coordinate 2,143,932, forward strand.
ACCCCATGTCAGTGTGATATCTGTGGTAAACCATTCTCCTGAAGTAGTAACTTAAGACATAAATATTCTCTTACAGGAGAGAAGCCATATCACTGTCACATTTGTAGTAAATCATAAAACATAAACGTAAATGCATTCATAGAGAAGCCATATTAGTGACATCTATTGTCAAACAAACATTTTACATACACTCAAATGTATTTGGACAAGAGAAAAGTCATAGCATTGTGATATCTGGTAATTTAGCTGTTCACATACAAAGTGTAACTGTGTTATTGTACCAATTCATTACCTCATGCAACCATGGGCCTCTCAAGACCTTTTTTTTTTATTTACTGAAGCATTATTTACTCTTGACTTTACCTAATCACTCATCTCATTTTGAAATAATCTTTTAAAGCTAAATGCTTTTCCTCATGCCACCTATTTAATCACCTTTTACATTACATAGGCAAGGCATGCCATACATGTTTTGTAAAACCAACATACATAGTGTTTGTCAATGTTCATTCTATGATAACTTATATAATCATCAATGTATTCACAAAGGAAAGAAAATATAATGCTATTCTACATATAACTACTACTATTTTTCTGTCATTTTTACATTTAATCATGTCTTGTTTATCCAATCAATAAACCATTGAATTCACAGATTTTGCATTATTTTATTTAAATACTAAACATTAGAGGTTCAATCTCTGATTCTAATTCGATCAACTACATTCAATACAGCCAACAGGGAGGGCTTTACATGGCCACTTGATTTGCTGGGAATAGCAACCAAATCTTTCTAAAATCACATTATACAGATTTCAAAAGAGAAGAGATGTGATCTTCAATATTCTGTATCTGAATAAAAGGCAGGATGGTCACGTTTCGGCTGATAGACCCTCCAGCCTTCATCCAGTGTCTTGGGGAAATTTCGAACTTGGGTTCTCATTGCTAAGATATTTTTCGATGTAATTATTATTATCTAGGTCAGCATAAATGAAGTCATTTATGAAAACATTTGCAAAATATTGGGATCTTGTTCAAAACGGGGGCACCAGTTTTCAGCACTTAATTTTTACGGCTGAATGGACGTCAGTCATTGGTTGAAATTACAGAAATACGACAACTTTAACATGAAATAACTTGCGACGTACGTTTTTTTGTTAAGAAGACTAAAAGAAAAAGATGTTTTATATGACACATTCTAACAGCGTCCCAAGTTTCAGTGTTTCGTTAAGAAAATACTGGTGCCCCCGTTTTGAACAAGATCCAAATATTGTTATACGACAGGGTCGTCGTTTCTTTCCCACCAATTAAATACTATTTATTCGATCTACACTTTAGCTTTTATTTGTATTTTTGGTTTATTCGTCTGTGACCATAAACAATATGTT
>NC_069008.1:2145329-2150110 GCF_001194135.2 Octopus bimaculoides
TGCCCATTTATTTTGGAATGAACATTATCCTTTACTAGGATGGCAGGGGTGAGTGCGATTTTTGTGAAAGTTAGGTTATGTACAGAAAAATCCATTATTTTTTTTTCCGTTTTAAAATTAGCTTACAATCCTGAATATTACACGAATTCAATGATATAAGCGAATGAAGAAGGGCAAACAAAACAGGGATAACAAAAAGGGCGTTCCGATTAGCGGGAGATAACTTAACGAACACGGATAATTTGAAGGCTTTACACACGTGGCATTTCCGGTTTTTTTTTTTTTGATGTGTTTCGTTTCGTTTCGTTTTTCGGTGCCCGGTTTTTACCTTTCACAAATGAAATGTTCTTTCCACGAAGAGGTTATTTGCTGAAGACAAAGATTAGAGGGGATGCGAAACAGAAATTATAAATTTATGGAGAAATACAAGTCTTTTACTCAGGAGTGTGAAAGTAAAAACTTACCGAATCATTGTATAATAGAACTGTGGAGAGGAAGTGTATCGGGCGCAACAGTTCAGCGACGTTAGTGCGTAAGGGGCCCTAGCGGAAGAGGAAGAGTGAGTGAAGTGATGTTGGCGAAAGTATGACCAGCGTGGACAACTTTGGCCTCCAGCAGTGGCATTGGAGGGGCGAGTGTAGAGGTACGAGCTAGAAAGGGAATCTATCGTAGGTCGCATTTGATTCTGTCCAGTTGGAGTCGATACTGAGAGGTGAGTCGCAATTTGTTCCTAATATTGGTTTCAAATTTTGGCACCACCTTTTTGGCGATCTTTCGATACTAGTCCACCACAACTTCCGGTCGTTGAGCGCACGCATACTGTTTACATGATCGTATAGTGTGTTTATGTGTTTAAATGACTTGAAAATATGAAAAGACAACATTAAATAGAAACTCAAAGTGGTACAGTGGTTAGAGCATCCGGCTTGCAATCCTGAGGTAATGAGTTTGATTCCTGAACCGGGCTGCGTGTTGTGTTCTTGAGCAAGACACTTTATTTAATGTTGCTCTAGTTCGATCAGTTTGACCACCAGATATATGTATATATATATGATGCAGGCTTTACACTATGGTGTGTGATGTAATTATAATAACAAATTGAAAAGTAAAGATCAGTTGTTCAGGTAAATATCTCTGCTATTAAAATGATTCCTCTATATCTCATACTGTTGTTTCTCTGTTTATTTCAGAATATCAGACAAATATGTTTGTGGCATCTTCAGATATTGATGAAAGTCAGAATTGATGGGAAAATAGTTGTAAAACAGTTGAAAGAAATAATTAATGAAAAGTGAAAAAGGAAAATAAACATATTGTTCTGAGAGAAGAAAACTATTGAAGCAACGGATAATGTTACAGACTTAAAGGATTGATTTATTATTTTGTTGAAGAGATGGAAAGCGAGACTGAAAAATCCTCATACCATTGTGGTATTTGTCAAAAATCATTTTCTCTGGAAAGTAACCTCATCAAACACAAATGCATTCAGAGAGGTGAGAAAATATATCCCTGTCACATCTGTGGTAAATCATTCACTGCTAATCACAAGTTAACCAGACACATCCGTATTCATACAGGAGAAAAACCATATAAGTGTGATATCTGTGATAAATCATTCTCACACTCAACTGCTTTACATATTCACAAACGCATTCATACAGGGGAAAAACCATATCCCTGTGACTTTTGTGCTGAATCGTTCTCCAGAAAGGATGGTCTCATTAAACATAAATGCATTCATACAAAAGAGCAGCCATATCAGTGTGATACCTGTGGTAAATCATTCGCTGATACTAGCAACTTAACCAGACATGTCTTTATTCATACAGGAGAGAAACCATATCACTGTGACATTTGTGGTAAATCATTCTCCAGAAATAGTGATCTCACCAGACATATACGTATTCATACCGGAGAGAAGCCATATTACTGTGATGTCTGTGGTAAATCATTCTCTGTATCTGGACACTTAATTAAACACAAACGTATTCATACCGGAGAGAAGCCGTATCACTGTGATGTCTGTGGTAAATCATTCTATGAATCTGAAAACTTAACTAAACACAAACGTACTCATACAGGAGAAAGACCATACCACTGTAATATCTGTGGTAAATCATTCTCTAGAAATAGTATTTTAACTACACACAGATGTATTCATCCAGGAGAGAATCTTTGTAACTGTGATATCTGTGGTAAATCATTCACTGATACTCGCAACTTAACCAGACACATCCGTATTCATACAGGAGAAAAACCATATAAGTGTGACATCTGTGATAAATCATTCTCTAGAAATGATGGACTCATTCATCATAAACGCATTCATGCAGGAGAGAAGCCACATCACTGTGACATCTGTGGTAAATCATTCTCTGAATCTGGTCACTTAACTAAGCATAAACGTACTCATACAGGAGAAAAACCATATCACTGTGATATCTGTGGTAAATCTTTCCCTGGTACATATGACTTAACTCAACACAAACGTATTCATACAGGAGAGAAGCCACATCACTGTGATATCTGTGGTAAATCATTCTCTCAATCTGCTCACTTAACTAAACATAAACGTACTCATACAGGTGATTAACCATATCACTGTGGTAAATATTTTTCTGAAAATACTCATTTAATTAAATCTAAATGCATTCATACAGAGAAATCATATGACTGTGATATTTGGTAGATCATTCTTTCAATTTAATGATTTTTCTAAACACAGATGTATTCACACAGGAGAATGTCCATATAGCTGTGATATCTGTAGTAAATCATTCTCTACAGCTTGTGCTGTAAGTAGATACAAACATATCATAGATGAAAGAGGCCATGCTAATGTAATATCAGCGGTAAATGATTCTCTAATTTAAACACCTTAGATAATCATAAACATATTCATACAAAAAAATAATACATTTGTGATATCTGTGGTAAATTATTCGCTCAAAGGTTTAATTTAGCTACACATATATGCATGCATACTGTAGAAGAACCATATCACTGTGACACAAACGTTTTACATACTCAATTGTATTGAGACAGGAGAAAAGTCACAGCATTTGGATATGAGGGAATTTATTCTCTACCCAATGTGATTTATCTCCCCCTCTACCTATTCTCGCAGAAGTGTAACTGTATTGTCCAAATTTATTACCTCACACAACAATAAGACCATGTTTTCTTCACTGAAGCAATATCTACCTTAAACCCTACCTAATCTCATTTTGTTTTGCTTTTTAATATAATATTTTGTAGCTAAATGCTTTTCTTGATGCCAGTCGTTTAATCACCTTTTACATGGGCAGTGCATGCCCCACGTGTTATTAAACAAGATACACAGTGTTTGTGTTTATTCTACAAGAAATTATATAATCGTCAATGTATTCAGAAAGGGAAGAAAATATAATGCTACTCATATATGCGTTTATGTGGGAGAAAAAGCATATCACTGTGACCTCTATGGTATATCATCTTTTCAAACAAACATTTTTCGTACTCACAAATGTATTCAGACAGGAGAAAAGTCACAGCATTTGCATATCTGTGGGAATTTATTCTCTAACAAAAGTGAGTTAGCTCCCCATTTAGCTATTCACTTGGAAGTGTAACTGTATTATTGTCCAAGTTCATTACCTCACACAACAATAAACCTCTCAAGACCGTTTTTTATTTGCTGAAGCAATACTTACCCTCAACTTTACCTAATAAGCAATCTCATTTTGTTTCCCCATTTTGAAATAATCTCTTAAAGCTAAACGCTTTTCCTTATTCCAGCCGTTTAATCACCTTTTATATTACATAGGCAAAGCAATCATATATCGTCTTGACTGTGTGGCCTGTAATTTTCAGTTTTCACATCATTTCTCTCTCAAGACAACATGAAATCTAAATGATGAATTACACAGATCCTATGATCCCTTGGATGATGTAAAATAGAATTTACATCAATAAATGACAGGTGATTCTAGTTTCTAATAAAAACCATTTATTCACTATGCTTGTATGTATTCCATCATGCCTGCCCCTCCACCTGTTCCTTCAAATTATCCAACATCATGTCACTTGTGTTGTCCTTCTCCTGTCTACTGTATCCATCTGTCTGTTTATCAGTGCTTGTCTGTCCCTCTGTCTTCTTAAACATTTATCGTCTTGACTGTGTGGCCTATAATCTTTACTTTTTACATCATTTCTCTCTGAAGACATCATGAAACCTAAATAAAGCTGGTTTATTCTTAAATTATTTTCGTGTCATTTTTACATGTAGAACCTCTAACCACATCATAGGTTTACCCAAATAATAAACTATAGAATTCACAAATTTTCCATTATTTTATATAAATACTAAACATTAAAGTTTATCATGCAAGTGAATGAGAGATAAACAGGAGGATAACTTTGCATGTTAAATGATAATGACAATGGTGAATATTGATGGGCATCAAGCTTTCTCTTTGTGCTTCACACTTGTCTGGCAGTTTTTTGAAGTTTTCAATCCACTAATGAATTTCATCCTCGAACACACCTTTAGACGGAGAAATCAGACTGTTGATCCCTGTTCTTCCTTGGTGTATACTGCCACAGGAGCAGCCATTTTGACTCTGTAACACATGAAAACTGGAGTAATAAAGGTACAACCTCGATTATGTAACCCTAAGTGTACCGCGTTTAAAGAAAATTTTGGTGAAAGTATGAATAATTTTTGATTTCCCCTTGCATCTCTCTCTCTCTCTCTCTCTCTAAATATATATATATATATATATATATATATATATATATAT
>NC_069008.1:2150120-2157808 GCF_001194135.2 Octopus bimaculoides
CTAGTGCCGCTGGACTGGCTCCTGTGCAGGTGGCACGTAAAATACACCATTTCGAGCGTGGCTGTTGCCAGTACCGCCTGACTGGCCTCCGTGCTGGTGGCACGTAAAAGCACCCACTACACTCTCTGAGTGGTTGGCATTAGGAAGGGCATCCAGCTGTAGAAACTCTACCAGATCAGATTGGAGCCTGGTGTAGCCATCCGGTTTCACCAGTCCTCAGTCAAATCGTCCAACCCATGCTAGCATGGAAAGCAGACGTTAAACGATGATGATATATATATATACACACACACACATACATATATATATGTGTGTGTGTTTGTTTCCCAACATCGCTTGACAACCGATACTGGTGTGTATACATCCCCGTAACTTAGCAGTTCAGCAAAAGAGACCGACAGAATAAGTACTAAGCTTACAAAGAATAAGTCCTGGGGGTCGATTTGCTCAACTAAAAGCGGTGCTCCAGCATGGCTGTAGTCAAATGACTGAAACAAGTAAAAGAATATATATACAAATATATAAAAACACGCTTATTATTATATTAGGGGATTAATCCCTTTGTTTTCAAATACAGGCATACCTCAACATTTTTGTAACTGGTTTCAAGATATGAGACTTAATTAAAAAAAAAAAAAACAACATAAAATGAAGAAAATATTAAAAAAAGAATTTATTAGTTTACATCTGTGATAATAAATGATTTGTACGTATTTTCACAGGTATTTTGTACGTATTTTCACAGGTATTTTATTTGGTTTTTGTATTTCGGTATTGGTTAGGGTCAGACAAACCGACTGAAGCCGAGGTTTTCTTTCTGTTAAGGTCCTTCACATTATTCTGTCAAATGTAAAAGGTCCCCTTCAGTCATGAAGGGCCATGGAACTGCACCTAGAAGATCCCATCAAAGGTGCAGATTTGTTTATAGAAGACCAGCAGTCGACCATGCATACCAGCCTCCTTTCTCCATGCCATTATATGTATATAGGGTAAAGACCCCTTTTGGTTATGAATGGCCATGAAGTTGCACCTAGTAAGTTCCCCTCTGAAGCAAAAGTCCAGGTAAGGTTGTTTGTGGAAGACCAGTAGTTACCCATGCATAACAATCTTCCCTTTCCACACCACTGATGTTATCCAAGAGAAAGGCCAATGGAGCTGAGTGAACTGGAGTGATGTGAAATAAAGTGCCTTGCTCAAGAACACAACACACAGCCTGGTCTGCGAATTGAACTCACTGCCTCATGATTGTGAGCCCAGCACTCGAACCACTGAGCCAATGTAATGCTTATTTATTCACATTGCTTTGAATTAATCATGCATTATGTGATAGCTTTGAGATTTTGAGTAACTCCCAATTTTTAGAATGTATTGTAGGGTTAGTGTGAGAGGCCACATCTAGCCAGCTTGAACATAAAACAGTTGGAATATTTGGGTCAGATATGGCCGGTTTAAATGTTAAAGGGTTCAAAACGATGTGAAGAAAAGGTATAAATTGAGATATGCTTCTATTACAGTCAACTCCCAAATACCCACTTCCAGTTTCAACACATTAATTCTTAAGACTTCCTCTTCTTTTCATTTCTAGTTACAGACCAAATATATTCAACAAATCATTTCAATAACCTTTTCCTTCCTCCACATATATTTGCTTATGTTTAACAATATTTCTGATGAGAGAAAATAATCTTCCCCAAGTTTCACATCTCTCCTTCTAACCATTGAGCCGTGTGCCTTCATGTCTGTAATATATTAAGGGCAAATAGATCTTTCTCTCAGATCATCATTGTTTAACGTCTGCTTTCCATGCTGGCATGGGGTGGACGGTTTGATTGAGGACTGGTGCACCAGAAAACTGTAGATAACAAAAGATTTCTAAGCAAAATATTCACCACGCATTTCACAGTGGAAGTGTTTTTCTCCAGAGTGTAAACTTTTATGTTTTAAGACACTGTGAGGAGAAAATGATTTCAAACAGATTTCATAGTCAAACAGTTTTTCACCAGTGTGGGTCCATTTATGGCTTGTTAGTTTAGAATTCTAAATAAAAGATTTACTGCACATTTCACAATAAAACTGTCTTTACCTTCTGAGTTCAATTTCCACTGAGGTTGACTTTGCTTTTCATCTTTTCTGGGGTCGATCAGACAAGCACTGGGGTTGATGTAATCAACCTATTCTCTCTCACAAACCAATATATATGAAAGTATAGTGTTTGCTCTGACTTTATGTTCTGAGTTCAAATTCTGTAGAGGCTGACTTCTCCTTTCATTACTATTATGGCGTTGATGTAATCTATTTACTCCATCTTGCTGGCCTTGTGCCAAAATTTGAAACCAAAATTACTGTCATCAACAAAATAATGCCCACATAATTCATCACGTTAGGGGTTTTTTCCCAACCTGACTACAATTGTGAATAATAAAAGATTTCTGAGCAAAATATTTGCCACACGTTTCACAGTGAAAGCGTTTTTCTCCGGAGTGTAAACTCTTATGTTTCGTTAAGACACTGTTAGAAGAAAAAGATTTCAAACAGATTTCACAGTGAAACAATTTTTCACCAGTGTGGGTCCGTTTATGGATTGTTAGTTTAGAATTCTGAATAAAAGACTTCCCGCATATCTCACAGTGGAACTGTTTCTCACCAGTGTGACAACGTTTATGTACTGTAAGTTTAGAATTAGTAGTAAATGATTTCCCACACATTTCACAGTGAAACGGTTTTTCTCCTGTGTGTATTCTGACGTGGACGACAAGATTAGCATTATCAGAGAAGGACTTGGCACAGATTTCACAATGATATGGCTTTTCTCCAGTGTGGATTCTCATGTGTTTCGTTAAACTACTGTTAGATACCAAATATTTTCCGCATATTTCACAAGGAAACAGTTTCTCTCCGGTGTGACTACGTATATGGTTCAGAAGGTGAGAATTTTGTGTGAAGGATTTCCCACAAATTTCACAAAGATAGGGTCTTTCACTAGTGTGAATCCTTTTATGTCTTGTGAAGTCACTGTTATAGACAAAGGACTTGCCACATACTTCACAGTGGAATGGTTTTTCCTTGTTGTGAATCTCTTTGTGTGTAAGAACTTCATATTCTGAAGTGAAAATTTTCCTACAAATCTCACAACGAAATTTAGCAATATTGCTGTTTGATGATTTCTGTTTAGTAAATGTTTCACTAATTAAAGGCTTTTCATCACCGTCTGTCTCTGTTAATGTATCTCCACTGTTAAAAACAGTTGTATTAGAAGTGTCCAAGTAATTAACGTCCTCCATATTAATTAATATTCGAAGAATTCTTTAAAGGTTGAGAAATGTTAGTACAATCTCTTAACTATAATTAGTTAAGTTTTTTTTTATTCACATATTCATAAAAAGTTTCTCATCACTGTCCTTTTGTTCTCCATTGTTAAAAACAGTTGTGTCAAAAGTAATTAATGTCCTCCATATTAATTAATTAGTCACTATTATGGTTCAGGTTTTGTTTCACATAATCATGGACTGCAGACGTGTACTTAATATACGATGTAGCTATATTTTCTACTTACTACTCGAATACTTGTTTTCTTTTGTTTGGATCTTCTTCTCAATTGCATGTTATTGTAAAACAAGAGCCGTTTCACTTTGGACGTTAAAGGAACGTAAGTCTGGTTGATAGATATGTCGGCTGAAAGATGAAGAAAAAAGATTCGATAAATGATTGGTGGAAAGGTTCCTAGTAAAATCAAGAAGTCTTCTGCTAACCTGCTGTGGAAGATCAGTAAATTTTTACGATTACACGTCTCATTTTGAATGCAAGATGCATGTTTTTCCTATGCCTTATTATTTTTTTGTTGTTAAGTCTTTTGAACGAATCTCACCGTCAGAAACCACTATCTTTTTTTAGGCAAATCCTTTCGTACAGGTTAGGCGACTGTAAATAGTAAAAAAAATTATTAAAACTTCTACTACAGAACTGTTAAGAAAAAAGACAGGATGGTGATGTCAGAGAATGTGTGTGTGCGTGTGTATGTTTTGTTTAACAAAAATATCAAGAATACACAACGTGTGGATGTGGTGATAATCTAAAACAATTCGCAAAAAAATTTCTGAAAATTCCATAAAATAAAAAGAAGTTACAAGGGGTTATATGAGATGCTTAAACCAGAACTCCGCCGACAAAAATACTTACTTTAGACCTGATAGTCAATTGGAAAATGAAGAATGGTCAGCAAAGTTATTCATTCACTCATTCGTTGGTAATAAAAAAAAATCGACTTTTCCTTGTCTTGTAAAATAAGTGAACAACTAATTGGCGACTAATTGGTATTTTGTGATGAAGCAAAACATTTGATCGTGGAGATGATGGAACACCGACTGAGCTGCCATACGCTATCCACACAAATCAACGTTCACCTATTAATGAGATAATAATTATCAAAGAAAATATAATTAGATTAGCTGCACTAATTATAAACACACATTAAAAGGCGGTGTCTTTAGCAATTACTTCCCGCCTGAATGACACCGGTGTCGTAAGTCAAAAAGTCGCTAATGTAATTTAATACTTTCAGAAACACGTTCAAATAAATCAATTCACTTTTGCGATCGATCCAATCCTTGGTAACTCGAGAAGTTATCATCTTGCAAAATAAATATTACGTATCAACGAGGAGTCATTTACGTGGCCGTGCAACCTTCTAGAAGAAATAGCACCCAAATACTCATCAATTTTCACAATGGTTTTTCAGGTTAATCTAGTATTAAACAACACGGTCTTGCTATTTAATTCCATTAGGATAATAATAATGTTTCAAATTGTGACACAAGGCTAGTAATGTTAGAGGAGGTTAGTCGATAACATTGACCTTGGTGCTCAACAGGTTCTTATCTTATTTTATTGACTCCGAAAGCATGAAAAGCAAAGTCAACCTCGGCGTAATTCAGAACGCAAAGAGCCAGCGGAAATACTGCTAAGTATTTTGTCTGACGTGCTGACAATTCAACAACTGGTCAGTCATTTAAAGGGAAGCAGGTTTGTCAATTACATCACCGAGTGCTCAACAGATATTTTAGTTTTATCGATCCTAAGATGATGAAAGATTGAATTGATCTCAGCGGGACTGGATCTCAGAACGTAGAGGCAGAACAAATACCACAAAGCATTTTCTCCGACGTTCTAGCGATTCTACCAGCTCACCGCCTCACGAAAACTCGTAAAAATTTTTACAACGACCTGACTTTGAATCAGTTTATTTTGTAACTGTATATCTTATTTATATCGTTTAACCGTTTTGATACCGATCCGCCTGAAACCGCCGCTCGTTTTGTAGTACAAATGTCTTGTTTACAAAAGTTTCGAATTAAAATCTTCCACCAAATTTTAGTCACAATTTACGTTCCTAACACTAGCTTAATGATAACTTATTTTACTAAATTCTTTGTAACTGTGTTTGTCCTACCACCACAGCCTGACTACGGGTATTGGTGTGTTTACGTCCCTAAAATTTAGCCGTTCAGCAAAGGAGACCGATAGAATAAGTATCAAGCTTGAAAAAAAAATACTGGGATCGAATTGCTCAACTAAAAAAATTCTCTAATGTGGTGCCCCAGCATGGTCGCAGTCTCATGACTGACACAAGAGATTAATTCTGAGAGGGAGCCCCAAACTGTAGATATGCCTCGTAATAAATTTGTAATAATATATAAGCAGTCTTATTTACACTCGCGAGATATCAATATCACAAAACCCCCTTTCTCTTTCTATGTTACTACACAATTAATCACATGATCTAAACTACCCAATGAAAATTCAAGAAATTCAATTACTGGCTGATTTCAATAATTTTTTTAATTGTTAATCGCGGTTTCGTTTACCGATCCTGTTTAGCAAAGAATCTCAAGACAAGAAATTATTTGTCATACCTATATAGTTTTTCGTCTATGACATTCTACTGACAAGGTATATTTATACTTTACTTTAGCATTTTCTCGTTACAATAGCGACGCATAGAAAAGCTACATTTTCTTTCTAAATAACATTTGTAAAATAACTTTCCAAATTTATATAATCTAAATGTTAGAAAATATTAACTTATGGGTAATCGCTTCATTTTAATTAAGTGAATCGAAGAATATTTTCGCCAAATTTCAGTTCGGATGTCTTATGAATCTAACCCTTTATCTTACTGTTTTGGGCAAGTTGCCCAGACTAAAACTACTTTTTCTCTCCAAGTGTTTCTGTCTTTCATGACATTTTGAGGTCTTGTATTTCTAATTCGACATCGCTAGAGAGTTGATCAATGTACCTCATTCTGAGTCATCCGATAGCAGTGACCAGCATATCTTGTCCTCTGCCCTCGAATGGATTGATATATTGGGGATATTTCCAGAAAGCTCTTTTTCGTTGGCTGTTATTTCCATGATTTGTTGGTTCTCAACAAATTAAACCTAAACTAAAAAACAAAAAACCTAACTATTAAACGAATACCAGCTAGAGTAAACATCCCCTAAACTTTGGAACCAGTGGGAGCTGTCCAGGGTGGCTGAGAAGCAACCCGATGGACTCACCCATTCTAGGGTAGGGTCACTGTTCGTAGCTCGCTTTGTTCTTTCGCACATCCTTTAGTTTTCTACCAACTTGCAGTGGGTGTGGTGAGGAGACCTGTTCCCGTAGCTGGAGTAAACCAGATACTAAAATGCCATAATCTGTCGGAGAATTACATTTTACAGCCAGCTGTTTTCGAGACTTTTAGTGAGTACAGTGCCTCTTATAACGGCTCGCAACATTGATGTAACGTATGATGCTCGGAAGGGTTCCTGACTGTGCCAGCGCTTCAACCTTGCACCCGTAACCCGCAATAATGTTTTGATGTTAAGGTTTTGACGTGTCTCGAAAGAACGCTTAGCTTTACCCGGGTTGCAATGTATGTGAATCATGTATGAAAATGCAAACCTCTATTTTATTTATTTACTGATTTCCTTTTGATAATTATTTTATTTTATATTTTTATAAATAAACTTGTAATTTGAAAATAAATTTTAGAATCATTTCTGAAAAAAAAAAAAACGTATGCTTAAAATAACGACATTTATTTAAAAAAATCCGAACAGATGAGAGAAAAATCAACGAATTTGATAGATTTCGATATTAGAGCTTTTGATAACGTAATGCATGAATATTCTAATTAATAACCATTTCGCCATTTTCTTAGCAATCTTTGTAATTAGGACGTGATGTGGCTGCAACTAAATTAAATATAATTAATATAATCGTATTAACTATTTGCTCTGGTTCAAGGAGCTTATTTTTAATAATCGATGAAACAAAAGATTACAGCATCGAAATCGATAACCAAATTATTCATCGTGACACAATGAATCTATTGCTAATGTAGTTGTTGCTAATTAGTTAGTAGCAGTAACTAGATAAATCGCCATATTAATTATTCGTTGTAATACATAGAATGATGAAGTGATCAAATTTGAAAATGGATATTCGTTTATTTCAATGTTTGATCTACTTTGAATTAGATGATCTGCATTTCTATACCTCTTCATCTGAGTTTTATTTTTATCGAATTTATTTGTCAGTTAGAGTGCTTTTGTTTTCTATCTTGGTGGTGATGTTTTGATATTTGCAAGGAACACACACACAAGCTCGCTTTATATATATATATATATATATATATATATATATATATA
>NC_069008.1:2157818-2161373 GCF_001194135.2 Octopus bimaculoides
GACATCACAACTCATTTCTACAGCTGAGTGAACTAGAGCAACGTGAAATAAAGTGTCTTGCTCAAGAACACAACACACAAATTGGTCCAGGAATTGAACTGACAGCCTCATGATTGTAAGCCAGATGCTCTAACCACTGGTGAAATGAAAGGAAGAGTAAAAAAGTTATGTTGTATCATGCGTCTATCATAATTTCTGTCACTTGCTGTTTTTTGCAGTCTTAGAGTTTCTTAGTTTTTCACATTTCTATCTTTACTATTTAAATATCTTCTACATCTTATACTGTTTTTTTCTTTCTTATTTCAGATTATTGGATTATATTTGTAATTAAAGGATCATTCACATCAGACACAGTCATATTTATCATCTTTTGAAGATGAAAAGAAAATGTTTGAAAGAAGATATTAACATGTTTATATTAGTCTGTAGTGAATTAAACTGAAATGTTTCTTCTGAAATGAGATAAGCAAAAATGTATTCCTTAACATTTTCTGCAATATCTCCAGAGAGTGAGTTTGCAATCTAACTGGAAATATCTATAAATGTGTTTGCAGCATCTTAAGATATTGACAAAGATCATAGTTGATGGAAATATAGTATTTGTAAGGAATGAAACTATAAAACTGGAGACTGGAAATATAACAATATACTGTCACGAGAAAAATATTTATAATGGAAAAATGAATTAAGAAATTTATAGGAGTGATTTTTTTTGTTATTCTGAGATGTCGAAAGAGATAAAAATATCATACCCTTGTGATATCTGTGGTAAATTATTCTCTTGGAAAAGTAATCTAACTACTCATAAACGCATTCACACAGGGGAGAAACCGTATCATTGTAACATCTGTGGGAAATCATTTTCTGGGAGTAGTGACTTAACTACACACATACGTAGTCATACTGGAGAGAAAACCTATCACTGTGATATCTGTGGCAAATCATTCTCTGAAAGTAGTAGTTTGACCAAGCACAAACGTATTCATACAGGAGAGAAACCTTATCGCTGTGATATCTGTGGAAAACCATTCTCTCAAAATGAGCACTTAACTACACACAGACGTATTCATACAGGAGAGAAACCATATCATTGTGATACATGTGGTAAAGCATTCTCTGAAAAGGGAATCTTGACTGAGCACAAACGCATTCATACTGGAGAGAGACCATACAATTGTGATATTTGTGGCAAAACATTCTCTAAAAATGGAAACTTAGCTAAGCATGAACGTATTCACACAGGAGAGAAGCCATATCGTTGTGATATCTGTGGTAAATCATTCTCTCAGAGTAGTGGCTTAATTACACACAAACGTATTCATACTGGAGAGAAACCATATAAGTGCAATGTCTGTGGTAAGGCATTCTCTCAAAGCAGTGGCTTAACCATACACGAACGTGTTCATACAGGAGAGAAGCCATATCACTGTGGCGTCTGTGATAGATCATTCTCTCAAAGTGGTGAGTTAACTACTCACAAGCTCATCCATACAGGAGAGAAGCCATATCACTGTGATATCTGTGGGAAATCATTCTTTCGTAAATATTACTTGAGCAAACACGTGGGTATTCATATTGAGGTGTAACTGTATTAATAATCCTTTATATTTTAGGCACAAGGCCTGAAATTTTTGTTGAGCAGGGTACAGTTGATTACATCGATCCTCATGCTTAACTGGTACTTATTTCATCGACCCCGAATGGATGAAAGGCAAAATTGATCTTGGCAGATTTTGAACTCAGAATGTAAAGATGGAGGAAATGCCGCTAAGCATCTCGTCTGGCATGCTAACGATTCTGTGAGCTTGCCATCTTTGTAACTGTATTAATATCAATCTCAAAGTTTGGCACAAGACCAGCAGGTTTTGGAGGAAGGGGTAAATCAATTACATTGACCCCCCCACCCCAGTGCTCAACTAGTACCGAACGGATGAAAGGCAAAGTCGACCACGGAGGAATCTGAACTGAAAATGGGAAGACAGATGAAATGCCACTAAGAATTTTACCTGGCATGCTAAGGATTCTGTCAGCTCACCACTTCTGCGACTGTATTAATACCAAAAAATCATTACATCACAGCAAACCTCATAAGACCATTTTCTCTGAACAAACAGTCATGGACTTATGTGGCTAGTCATTCTCTCATAGTTCCATGTTTGAGGCAACTGCTTTTTCTGATGCGAACCATTTTAAATGCCTCTTATGACATGCAGGCTGTACCCTTTCTATGCAATTTATCAGAGTTTATTCTGTAAGAAAAAAAATACTTTACATAACCATAAATTTATTCATACTGAAGAGGGAACAGTCTATAATAATAACTTTCCAACACTGTTTTATATAACCACAATTATATTTGCATTGCTGTGATAACTTACCTCTGTAATAATTTAATAAGAACTTTATTTCATTGTATTCACATCATCATCACCCTTTAACGTCCATTTTTCATGCTGGCATGGGTTGGACGGTTTAACCAGAGCTGCACCAGGTTCCAGTCTGATTCAGCTTGGTTTCTGTGGCCGGATGCCCTTCTTAATGCCAACCACTTTACAATGTGTTCTGGGTGCTTCTAACGTGGCACCTGCAGGATTACTTTTGTGTGGCGCTGGCACAAGTGCTTTTTATGTGGCACCAGCACAGGGCTCTTGCAGACCAATTCTCCTCACCGGGGGGAGCAACCTTAACACTTCTGCTGTAGAGGACAAGAAAACAGATATTATTTGACATTGTGGATCTATAAAGCTGAGAAATGATCTCATAAATCAAAGATAACTTCACTGTGCTATCTTTATTTTGCTAATAACAATACAAACCACAATGGAAACCTTTACATCATGCCTTGACAGGATATTTATATATTTTGTTGTGTCCAATTTATACATGTTATTTATATTCTAGATCTTATATACACTTCTTTCATAAATCTCATATATATATTCTGGAATAAAATATTATGTCTATCCCATCAATGAAATGACTCTGATGTTATCTTTCAGTTGTTTCGGTCATTAGACTGTGACCATGCTAAAGAATTATTGGTTGAATGAATTAACCGCCTGGTACTTATTCTATCGATCTCTTTTGTCAAACTGGTAAGTTATGGGGAAATAAACACACCAATGTTAGTTGTCAAGCAGTGATGGAGGGAAGAAAGACACACACAAAGACATCTATATATATATGCCAGTACCGCCTGACTGGCCTTGTAGGGTTTTCGAGCGAGATCGTTGCCAGTGCCCCTGGACTGGCTCTTGTGTGGGTGGCACATAAAAGACACCAATTCGAGCGTGGCCGTTTTCGTGCGGGGGACACGTAAAAGCACCCACTACACTCTAGGAGCGGTTGGCGTTAGGAAGGGCCTCCAGCTGTAGAAACTCTGCCAAATTAGATTGGAGCTTGGTGTTGCCATCCGGTTTCACCAGTCCTCAGTCAAATCGTCCAACCCATGGAAAGCGGACGTTAAACGATGATGATGATGATGATATATATATATCATCATCATCATCATCATCATCATCATCGTTTAACGTCCGCTTTCCATGCTAGCATGGG
>NC_069008.1:2161740-2172845 GCF_001194135.2 Octopus bimaculoides
GTAACTGGTACTTAATTTATTGACCCCGAAAGGATGAAAGGCAAAGTCGACCTCGGCGGAATTTGAACTCAGAAGTAAAGCATTTTACCAGGCGTGCTAACGATTCTTATTTCTTTATTGCCCACAAGGGGCTGAACATAGAGGGGATAAACAAGGACAGACAAAGGGATTAAGTCGATTACATCGATCTCAGTGCGTAACTGGTACTTAATTTATTGACCCTGAAAGGATGAAAGGCAAAGTCAACCTTGGCGGAATTTGAGCTCAGAACGTAACGGCAGACGAAATACCGCTAAGCGTTTCGCCCGGCGTGCTAACGATTCTGCCAGGTCGCCAGCTTCTTTCAGTTTCTGCCTACCAAATCCACTTGCAAGATTTTGGCCAGCTGAAGGCCATTATAGAAGACACTTGCCATTAGGTGCCATGCAGTGGGACTGAACCTAGAACCATGTGGCTGAAAAGCAAACTCCTTTCCATGCAACCACTCCTGCTATCACATACACACACACATGTATGTGTGTGCATGCAACAAGCTTCTTTCAGTTTCCATCTACCAAATCCACTCACAAGGCTTTGGTCAGCTTGAGGCTATAGTTAAAGACACTTGCCCAAGGTGCTATGCAGTGGGATTGAACCTGGAACCTTGTAGTTGAGAAGCAAACTTTTTACCATACAGTCACGCTTGTGCCTGTTAGTTTATATTTATACAGTTTATCATTGCTTTTATTTATAGCTCATCCTTTCTCAATCTTTAGTCATCATCTATTCACCATCAAGCCTCCGTCCATCTCATATTTATCATCACCCCTCCAATGCCCCAACCCATGTTCATCCAGCATTTTTGCACACTCACCCCATCTCTAACCATTCCTCTCTCCTTTTCTCAGGCTATTCTTACTCTAGTCACTATACTCTCGGAGCAACCACCCCCACTCCAAACTTGGTTGCCTAGGTAGCAGAACCTATTAACTACTTCTAGTTTCTTCCCCTGGCATGTGATAGAATCTGCTTTCTGTACATCTTCAGTGTTTATTGCCTTGGTGCATCTGTCACACACAAAAACTATTTTCCTGATTAACCTTCCTTTGATATTGCTGTACCTTCTATTTGTCCATAGCTTACACCGGGTACATCATATGGAGTTTCTATCTACACTTTTTCTACAGATCGAGCAGGGCCATCTACCTGAAGGGGGTTGTGATTTGACAGCCTTCCTACTTACTAAGACTTTGGTTGTGGCTAGGTTAACCCTAAAGCCCTTCGATTCTAGACCTTGCTTCCACACCATAAACTTCGTCTCCAGTTCTTGCAGTGACTCGGCTATTAGAACAAGGTCATCAGCATTGAGGAGCTCCCAGGGGCAGCCTGTCTTGAATTTCTCTGTTATTGCCTGGAGGACTATAATGAATAAGAAGGGGCTGAGGACTGACCCTTGGTGAACCCCTACTTCTACTCAGAATTCTTCACTATACTTGTTGCCAACCCTCACCTTACTGACAGCATCCCTGTACAGAGCTTACACAGCTCTTACCACCCACTCATCTACCTCCAGTTTCTGTATTGACCACCAGATAAGGGATCAGGAGACCCTGTCAAAGGCTTTCTCCTAGTCAACAAAAGCCAAGTACAAAGGTTTATCTTTGGCTAGGTCTTTCTCCTGCAGTTGCCTTACCATAGATATAGCATCAGTGGTGCTTCTGCCTGGCATAAAACCAAACTGCATTTCATCTAGGCTAACTCTTTCCTAATTAGTTGGGCTATGACCCTCTCTGTAACTTTCATCACCTGATCCAATAATTTGATACCCCTGTAGTTATTTCTATCTAAAGCATTACCTTTCCTCTTGTAATAGTTGACTATGGTGCTGCCACCCCAGTCATTGGGTATGACTCCTTCATAAATTACCTGATGCAGATGGCAAGACCATAACCCACACTGCCCGATATTTTAAGCATCCCATCAGTGATTCCTGATGGGCCAGGTGCTTTCCCTGTCTTTATATCCTTAATTGCTTTATCTACCTGGGTACTGTCAATTCACATAGATGGTCCCTCAACTGGGTCAACCTTTGGCAGATTCCCCTCCTTCCATTCATTCTCCACATTTAGCAGTCTTTCATAATGGCTTCTCCAAGCCTTTTTCTTTGCATCCTCATTTAGTGCAAGTGTACCATCATCCATGCGAACACATTTCTCTCCTATGACATCATGGTTTTCTCTCACACACTGTCTTGCAATCCAAAATACTTCAGTTCTCTGGTCCTTACGTTGTTGAACATTGGCAAATGTCTTCTTTTCTGCTACGCCCTTGGCTATATATACCTGTCTCTTTGCTTCATTTTGGCTATCTGATACATTCTCCTGCTACTCCCACTCTTTCAGGCATTCCAGGCCTGTTTCTTTGCTCTAACAGCCCTGTCTACGGTATTACTCCACCACCATGTTACCCTAGGTCTGGAAGGGACTTTGCACCAGCCAGATTTGGTCTGTGGTACTCAGCAAGCTGTCTCACAGGAATTCCCAGCTGCCTTCTATGTAACAGGACTTTAGATCTTCCACCCTATCATCAAATTTCTTGGTGAGGATATCCCTAAATCTCTGACCATGTGAAGGGTTCCTAAACTTCAAAGTCCTTCTTTTCCAGATTGGTCTGGTTTTTGGCATCCTTCTAGCCTCGAGTCTAAAGTCACTAATAATTAGTCTTTTGGGGAGTACATTCTTCACCAGGGAGAGTCTTTGTATTTAAGAGCAACCATGCATCCTGCTGTCTAGTGAGAATGATATCGATCTGGTTAGCAGAGTCACCTGATTGATAGGTTATCAGGTGGTTAGCTGGCTTCCTGAAGTTGGTGTTGCGGATCAATAGGTTATTTGCGTTGCAGAACTCCAGGAGTCTAGTTCCCTCTTCATTTCTGGTACCAATTCCATGGCCCCCATTTACACTATGTAAGATACCAGATTGCTATTCAACATGCCCATTAAAATCTGCAGCCACAAAGATGAAATCATTGTCACTCGTCTTTATGGTAGCCTGCAGAAGAATATCATAAAAGTGATCCTTTTCATTTGGTAGGCCTGCTTGTAAGGCATAGGCAGAGATAATTGTAGCAAGACTAGCCTGAGTTTAAGTACTCTATCACACACCCTCACTACCTCTACAACCTCATCTACCCATTTCTCTGCAAGAAGTATGCCCACATCCCCTATTTCATCACTGTTACCTTCCCAGAAGAGTTTATACCTATGTGCTTTGCCTGTGAGGACTCTGGCTGAAGCTCTTCACCACCTTACCTCTTGTACGCAACATACATCAACACGTCTCCATTCAAGCATCTCTACAATCTAGCTAGACCTACCTTCCAATGTGCCTACATTTACAGTGCCAACTCTGAAAACTGGGAAAGAGATATAGGCGGTAACACAGGAAGGAGAGATGTTATTCAGTGCCTGAAACGAAGGTTCCCGTGTATGTTTGGTAACAGGCATCATAAGAGTTGTTCTTGCTTTTAACCTACTGTCATTCAGACATGTTAGAGTTGCTAAGGTTTTTACCTCTACAGGTGGGGTGAGGAAGCATTGTATATTAAAGTATTTGGGGCGTTGTAAATATAAGCGTTATAAGCCTTGTGGGAGAAGCGTTACTGATGCTGTAGAAGAAGGAAAAAAAAGTGGGCTACTATTTGGTTTAGTTAGTCTGAGGATAGGTGGAGAGAGAGAGAGGAGAGGGCTGCAAGATTACCAATAGAAGAGGGGGAAGGGGAAGGGCAACTGGATGTCCAGTAAGCGAAAGATTTCTGGTGAGAGAGAGAGAAAAACAGATTTCCGGTAAGAGTGAGGGGTTTCCGGTAAGAGTGAGGGGTTTCCGGTGAGAAAGAGAGAGAGAGAGATTTCCGGTATTGGTGGCAGGAGTTGAAAAGGGTGGGTTCAATCACCGACATGAAAGGTCATTTTAAAGGTCATAGCAAACAAGGAGTTATTTTAGAGAAAATATACATGTATGCAGACAAGAAACAAGGTTAGTCATTGCAGGGTTAGAACAAACAAGAAATAATTATTTCAGAGATTAGATGAGTTTGAATGAATGAGGCATTTGAAAACAAGAGAGTTTCTTAGCTTAGCAGTGCATATTTTCGAGTGTTATTACCAAACACATGGAATAAATTAAACTAACGAAAGTCTGAGAGAGGCGGGGGTGACAGCAGGGAATGGATGATATATATATATATATATATATATAAAACTACAATAAGATATTATAACAATAAATTAACATGTTATGATATATCAAATATATTATAATATGGGCGGGTATAGCAATTAAAAACCAAAAAGGTAAAATACATAAACAAGGGTGCAAAATAGCATCTGCAATTGCTAGAAATAGGAGCTAAAAAATGTAACTCGAATAGCAAGGCAAAATCACCAACCTCATTAGATGTTCAGGGACTGCGAGAGACAAGCGACATCTTTCTCCAGTGAGATAAAACTCACTGAATGAAGTACTACCATCTGTGCAGGTTGTTCAGCAAAAGTTGTGAAAGCCCCATCTGATGTCTACGACAGGAGAATGAATCCACAGTAATCTTAGAATTGGACCAACACATGATTTGATTACATGCTCTACTTGTAAAAATGACAGAAGAATAATTTAAGAATAAACCAGTTTTATTTCAATTTCATATTGTCTTGAGAGAGAAATGATGTAAAAATTAAAGATTCTGGGCATTGCAGCTGAGATGTCAGATGATGAGAAAATTTGGCTTCTTTTATAACAAAATATGCCCATAAATGGACATTAAAATATGGATGAGGAATGTTCCACAAATTACATCAACCATTTTGTATTCATATTAAGTTTAATGTTACATTTACATATGTAAATTACTATTTACTGTTAAATCATAATAGAAATAACAAAAAAAAAGAAGGATGTGCGCTGGCAGATTCGTTAGCACACCGGGCAAAATGCTTAGCAGCATTTCATCCATTGCTATGTTCTGAGTTCCAACTCTACCTTCCAATAAAATAAGTATGAGTTGAAAACTGGGGTTGATGTAATCAACTTACCCCTCTCCTGAAATTGCTGGCCTTGTACCAAAATTTGGAACCAGTATAAATAATAAAACTGTACATAAATCTAAGCTAATGTTAAAAATCATTTCCCTGAAAGGGTTATATAACAGAAAATAGCATTAGGAGAGAATTATCATATACTGTTACATATTCTTTTGAATGTGGATATACTTACATTTATATATTTTTCTTATAGTAGGAAGAACAATGTTAAACTGTGTGTATCCCTGAATGTTTTAAAAGGAAATGACTGAAAACTTGGTCTCAAAAAGGGAACCATGAAGAGTATGGTTACTGACAAAGACTAAATCCAAAATGCTTAATGCCATTTTAGCAGAGAAAATGGTTTTCAAAGATTTGTTGTTATCATGTGTTGAAATGAATTTAGATATTTACACAGTTATTTTTCTGTATGAATAAGTGCATGTGTAACTAAGTTACGTTTCAAGGTAAAAGATTTACTACAGATATCGCAGCGGTACGGTTTCTCACCTGTATGAATACGTCTGTGGTTAATTAAGTTACTATATCTAGAGAATGATTTACCACAGGTATCACAGGGATATGGCCTCTCCCCTGTATGAACACGTATATGCTTACTTAGATTACTGCTTCCTGAGAAGGATTTACCACAAACGCTACACTGATATGGTTTCTCACCTGTATGAATACGTTTATGTGTAGTTAAGTCACTACTTCCAGAGAATGATTTACCACAGATATCACAATGATATGGCTTCTCTCCTGTGTGAATACGTTTGTGTTTAGTCAAATGACTATGTCTAGAGAATGGTTTAGTACAGATGTCGCATTGATATGGCTTCTCACCTGAATGGATACGTTTGTGTGTACTTAAGTCACTATTTGCAGAGAATGATTTACCACAGATATCACAAGGATATGGCCTCTCCCCTGTATGAACACGTATATGTTTACTTAGATTACTAGTTCCCGAGAAGGATTTACCACAAACATCACATTGATATGCTTTCTCACCTGTATGAATACGTTTGTGTGTAGTTAAGTCACTATTTCCAGAGAATGATTTACCACAGATATCACAATGATATGGTTTCTCTCCTGTATGAATACGTTTGTGTTTTGTTATGTGACTACTTCTAGAGAAAGATTTACCGCAGATATCACACTGATATGGTTTCTCCCCTGTATGAATACGTTTGTGTATAGTCAAGCCACTACTTCCAGAGAATGATTTGCCACAAATCTCACAGTGATAAGGCTTCTCTCCTGTATGAATACGTCTGTGTTTCACAAGGTCACTTTTTCGAGAGACTGACTTTTCACAAATATCGCATGGGTAAGATGATTTTCCAATCTCTTTTAACATCTCACCAGTTAAAACCACTCCCTTTTCCATTATTTTTCATTTTTCACTAAAATATTCTTTTTTCTTGCCTTCTTTTGAATAATCTATTTCATAGAAATAGTTACCATCATCATTTAGCATCCATTTCCCATGGTGGCAGGGGTCAGACAGTTTCACTAGGAGTTGATATGCTGGAGAGCTGCCCTGGACTGAAGTCTGTTTTTGCTTGGTCTCTATGGCTGGATGTCCTTAATGCTAACCTTCCCACAGTGTACTGGGTACCTTTTACAGGTCACCAACACTGACCATGATTATGATTTCACTTGGCTTGACATATCTTCTCAGACACAGCAAATAGCCAAATGTCTTGGTCATTATTTCTACATTCCCAGCAACTGTGATTGGTGTCAATATTTGAAGACGATGCAAATACCTTTGTAAAATTTCTGAACATAATTAATATACAAAATCCTTTTTGAACACATCCCAGGTATTGAAATCAAGAAGCATTAATATTTATCTTAGTTTAGAGGAAATGTTTCACATTAATTTTCCCATTTATATGAACAGGATTATATTTATCTTCCACATTTCACAGGACATTTTCCTTTGGTCTTTAAGACATGACAAATATTGACAATGGATCTGATGTAAATGGTTCTTTTATGCCAATGTCACCTGGAAATCTGAAATAATAAAGAAACAGTATAAGACATAGAGGATGACACATTTTAATACTGATAAACCTGTGAATGAACAATTAAATTTCATTATCAATTTGTTGTTCAAATCATGTGAAATCTATTGTGCCATACAAGCACTACAATAACATGATGTAGAGTGGTTGTGTGTCTATTCAACTGCCATCTGTCCCAGCCACCGAGCAGACCATCTTTTATCTACAACAATGTATTTAACAATGTGAACCTAAGTACATTTAGTTTTGTATCATTACAACAAAATCTGCCACAGCTACATCATCAGATTGTATAACGTTACCTATATCAGCGGTTCTCAACCAGGGTCCATATAAGATTTTGTTGTTAAAATTTATGAGCAATAAACTGCTTATATTTCTACAATACAAAAAGTATTTGAATTTTTTAAATTACTAATGATATTCAGTACTAAAAATATAATAGAATTTTTTAAGCATTGAATGGCTGTAAGTGTCTACCCACGTAAAATAAGAACCAAAGGGGTATATAGGTAAAAAAAAAAAAATGGTTGAGAATCACAGATGTCATCATCATCGTTTAACGTCCGCTTTCCATGCTAGCATGGGTTGGACGATTTGACTGAGGACTGGTGGACCAAGAGGCGACACCAAGCTCCAATCTGATGTGTATGAAACTATTGAATGGTGAAGGATAAGATTATTCTATCATCAGAAACATCATTTTTGTTCCATCGTTATTATTTAACCCCTGTTTCCAGCACCATCCAGTTACTTCCACTTACTCTTATGTAACACGAGTAGGCATTTAGCTCTTCTACATTAACAAACCTTTTCTGGCCCCTTTTTTCATACTTTAACAACTCAACACCTAGCATTAACCTGCCACCCTTTCTACTGTATTCCCACTCAGTAGAAGGGTATCTTAGTCTTGGGAGCTGGTGGCTAACTTCACTATAGAAGGGAAGGAATGAACATAAAGTGTAACTCAGTTGATTTACAGGGTGTTCAGGCTAAATTTGACAATTTTCTAATGTCTTGTCTCCTTTTTTGATTTTTTTCCCAAACAACCTGATGTATTGGTGAATAGCCAATGTTGTTGGAGAGAATAAAGATTAAAGTTGTAGTTGAGAAAAAATTAGCTGAGATGGAGGACTGGAAGCCATCTGAATAAGGGAAAAGAGTCACCTGTACTATGATGATTAGCATTGGTAATTAAAATTCTAACATCGTGACTAATGCTCAATGTTCTGCAAAAACAGTAAAAGCTATAAGACTTAACATGGACATCACAGAAACCATCTTCCCCACTAAATGTGAGAGATGATTTGGGGGTGTCTCCAGTAAGGTTGATGTCATGCCACCCCACATCTTTGAAGAGAGCCTTGAGCTCAATTCGGGCGGACATCTGGAGCTGCTAGAGACTATAGTCAAACTCTGGCTAGAGAGGGTTGCTGCTGGAAGTCCATATGTGTGGCAGCAGGGTTTGGCTTCTTGCCACACCTTCAGAAACAGTCACATGTGGTTGTCAGAAATTTTTTACGACTTCACAAGCCCTGATTATTGGCCTCCTAATTCCCTTGATTGTAATCCCATGGATTACTATGCATGGGTCACGGTCGAGAAAGGCACCAGTCACTCTGACTGCAAGAGGAAGAGCAAGCAGTTGTCAGAAGGTCTTCCAAGAGACACAGAGAGGAACGCATCGGTTCGATTCCAGAGCTGTCTTGAGGTCATGGTGACAGCTGAGGGTGGTTACTTTGAATAATCTGTAATTTTCCAGCTATAATCCAGTTGATATTTCTTTTATTTCTTCGATAATTGTTCAGTTTGGTTAGATTAAAAAAGTAAATGAAAATTAAAGGAGAGAGAACCCAACTTCTTCCACAACATTTGTTGTTGTTGGCACTCTGTTGCTTATGACGACGGAGGTTCCAGTTGATTCGATCAACGGAACAGCCTGCTCGTGAAATTAACGTGCAACTGGCTGAGCACTTCACAGACACGTGTACCCTTAACGTAGTTCTCGGGGATATTCAGCGTGACACAGTGTATGACAAGGCTGACCCTTTGAACTACAGGTACAACAGAAACAGGAAGAAAGAGTGAGAGAAAGTTGTGGTGAAAGATTACAGCAGGGTTCGCCACCATCCTCTGCCGGAGCCTCGTAAAGCTCTAGGTAGGTGTTTTTGCTCAATAAACACTCACAACGCCCGGTCTGAGAATCGAAACCGCGAGTCCGCTGCCTTAACCACTGGGCCATTGCGCCTCCTACACAACATAAACAGTGGCAAAATGACTTCTCTCAAAAAACGAAGGGTAACGAACAGATTTGCTCCATTTATAACGCTTGCAGTGCCATAATTTTCCATCAGTAACATCAGCACGGGTAGTAAGGCTACATGCTGAATTACAATTTTCACAGGTGTACATATTCATAATTAGTCGACGCCGTGCCAACCACTGAAGAATGTTGTCTCCAGCTTTTCCTTACTGAATGACAGTCCACGATTCCTCTAAGATTTCCTTCTTTTACTACTTATCTCCCCCTTAATTTTTATTTACTTTTTTTAGTCTAACCAACCTGTAATTACCCAGTACGTCTAATTTTGGATAGTATATTGTGTTCCCTTTTGCGTAAATTGTCAAATTTAACTCCAATACCCTGTATGATCAAATGTTGGTTGTTTTCGGTGGTGTTAGTAATTTTACGGCAGATCAAACGGAAAGAAACATTATATTAACGTAGGAAAGACGACTATGAATATAAAAGAAACATTTCCTATAAATCAATGAGTAATGCAGGCATTTTTCACGGAGAGGCGCGAAACTGCATTAACTTCAAATCAATTTCTCTAAATAAAGCCGTATGACTGGGGTTGTATTCAGTACTTGCTGGGATAACAGAAAACAATATTGGCATCTGACTACTATTTTTTTCTCCCTGCATATTTCTTTCTTAATAATCTTCGATTGTTTCACTCATTAAAGACGTTAACATTAACATAGTATTTTTTATACAGATCAATTATTTAATTTCGTTTTGGGTTTGGCTTACAAGATTCTTTATGTGATTTCGTGTGTTGAAGCATATACTGTTGTGTCTGGGGAGAGACAGACGGACTATATGTAATCTGAACCTTTCCCCCCACCCTTATTTATTAATTTTTTTTTACGGAATCCCACGTTTTAAGCTATGGAGATTCCGATTCTGAAAAAAAATTGTTTGAAAAATCCCCCCCCCCAAGCATTTACATGCTAGAAATAACAGCCAAATCTCACAAAACTAGTGTTAGGGTTAGGGTTCAGATTACATATACTCCATCTGGACCGATTTATAATTTAACACACTCACCGGTAAAATTTCCACTTATTTCTTTTTCTAAAATTTTCGTTGTGTTTTGCAACCTTTTCAATATTTTTGACCCAAAACTATTAAAAAGGTTGCAAGACGCAATGAAAATTTTAGAAACATAAAAAAGAAATAAGTGGAAATTTTACCGGTATGTTAAATTATAAGGCACTAAAACAGAATGACTCTCCCCAGACACAACAGAATTATTTAATATTTGAGCAATTATAATCCCCAAAGGCAATAAATATTCGATTTCCCACCATTAGGTACATCGTAATCACTACATCTATTTAGTAGTGAAGGCTATACATTTAATTCTTGTTGTATTATACAATGAATCTATCAAGTTAGTATGGGCACTGTCAGAAGTGAAAGTAGAAAAATCTGACAAGGAACGTTACTGCTGGTTTGAGTTGATTCTTTGGCTACTGACAGCTAATACCATGACTGGCCGGAGCGAGCTATCTGTCTGTCTGTCTGTCTCTCTATCTATCTATCACTCGAAAGTTATTGGAACAAATTTGACACCTATATCCATGCGTTTGAAAACACAACACAGAGTATAAGGGTACTACTAAAGCAGAGTGGTCCCGAACGCGCAGTCGCGCGTCCGCGCTAGCTAGTCGTGAGTGGTCGATCCTATTATTTTAAAACTTCAAACTTCATTTGTTTTCT
>NC_069008.1:2173961-2175824 GCF_001194135.2 Octopus bimaculoides
GGACAAGCACAGCCACAAACATATACATATATATATACGACGGGCTTCTTTCAGTTTCTGTCTACCAAATCCACTCACAAGGCTTTGGTCGGCCCGAGGCTGTAGTAGAAGACACTTGCCCAAGGTGCCACGCAGTGGGACTGAACCCAGAACCATGTGGTTGGTAAGCAAGCTAATTACCACACAGCCACTCCTGTGCCTATATTCAACATTGTAAGCTAATGTTCATTACTTACTTTCGCAGATATCACACTAATCCCTAACATTCAAGCCGAGAATAACGTTCATCCAAAAACAAATGGGCAGTCCGTAAAGGTCCCTTCATTGGTTTTTGAAACTGTACTACCTACCAACAATAGAATGGCTTCCTTTTAATCACTTGGATATGCTAATTCAATCCCTACTAAGAACTCAGTTCTCTACAGTGTTTGGGGTTCTCTGATTCAACTGTCTCTCATTTACTCCTATATTTGGTTTGTTTTATTAAGTGCTCTGAATAGGGTCACTGTTTTGATATTTTGTGGGTAAAGAATTATGGTCTACTCATTAGCATTTAATGCCCATCTTCTCAGCCTGCAAGGTTTGGACAGTTTGACAGGAGCTGGCAGTCCAGAAGACTGCATCAAGCGCCAATGGTTTTGGGTTCAGTCTCACTGTGTGGTTCTTTGGACAAGTCTCTTCTATATAGCCCCAGGCCATCAAATGCCCCAGAGTATTTGGTTGATTGAAACTGAGGATGTGTGTGTGTGCACCCATGTCTTAGTGATTTGGCAAAAAAAGAAAAAAAAACTAGAATAAATATCAGGCTTTAAAAAAAAATTACTAAGGTTGATTTGTTCAACTGAACATTTCAAGGTGGTGCTCCAGCATGTCTGTAGTCTTATGATTAAACCAAGTAAAAAAAAAAAATAAAGACATGCTGTCAAGAAATTAATTCTGAATTTGGTAGTTGTTATCCCTGCTTGCTTTTTGCTTTGGTAGTTAAACATTGCCAGGTTTATTTCTTTATCTGATTCCCAGTGGATTGTTATAATTGTGTGTTTAACCTTTAACATTCAGATTCCATCGAATGTAACACTTATTTATTTGCATTGTTTTGAATGAATCAGCAGCATTTGAGTGTGATCGTTACCAGTGTCGCCTTACTGGCACTTGTGCCGGTGGCATGTTAGAAAATCATTCAAGCTGGGTCGTTGCCAGTGCCGCTGGACTGGCTCCTGTGCAGGTGGCACGTAAAAAACACCATTTTGAGCATGGCACGTAAAATCATCCACTACACTCTTGGAGTAGTTGGCGTTAGGAAGGGCATCCAGCTGTAGAAAGTCTGCCAGATCAGATTGGAACCTGGTGCAGCCATCCGGTTCACCAGTTCTCAGTCAAATCGTCCAACCCATGCTAGCATGGAAAGCGGACGTTAAACGATGATGATGATGATGATGATTTTAGTTAGGAAATATTTTACAAATTTAGGTTTCTGAATTTTTTTGCAAGATTCATGATTAGAAAACGTATGTTGAAACAGATATTGTTAACTCGGAGATGGTCACAAACGTATAAACTAAAAATACAAATAAAAACTAAAGTGAAGATCGATTAAATAGTGTTTAACTGGCATAAAAAATAACCATCCCCAAGTATAGCAATATTTAGATTTTGATTAGATGTTCTACATGTAAGACTGACAGAAGGAGAATTTAAGAGAGAGAAATGATGCAAAAAGTAAAGATTATAGGCCACACAGTCAAGACAATAAATGATTGAGAAGACAGAGAGATTGAGAAATAGGAGAGAGAAGCAAGACAGACAAACCGAAGGATAAACTGAGAAAGAGACAGAGAGAGAGAGAGGAGGAGTAAAGCTGTG
>NC_069008.1:2176324-2179577 GCF_001194135.2 Octopus bimaculoides
ATGGTGGTGATGAAGTGGGCGTTCAAAGTACAAGAATGAATAGGGTAGAGGGATAGTGAAAGGGTGAACAGATGGAAAGTAGGCAACCTGTAATGATATAATCTGTAAGGTCACAGAGAGGGAGAGGTGGAATAGGAAGTGAGTGAGAATTCAAAGCAGCAGAATGATAATACAGTAGACAGGAGAAGGACAACAAAAGTGACATGATGTTGGATAATTTGCAGGAACAGGTGGGTAAGAGTGGGGGAGGCATAATGAAAGACATACAAACATAGTGAATAAATGATTTTTATTAGAAATATTACAGTAGTAAGTGACACACTTATGTTGAAATAGTTGTAGTTATATGTAAAATAGCATTATATTTTCTTTCCTTTGTGAATACATTGATGATTTTAAAGTTATCATAGAATGAACATTGACAAAAAGTGTATCTTGGTTTTACAGCACATGTATGGCATGCCTATGTAATGTAAAAGGTGATTAAACGGCTGGCATAAGGAAAAGCATTTAGCTTTAAAAGATCATTTCAAAATGGGGAAACAAAATGAGATTGCTTATTAGGTAAAGTTGAGGGTATCGCTTCAGCAAATAAAAAACGGTCTTGAGAGGTTTATTGTTGTGTGAGGTAATGAACTTGGACAATAATACAGTTACACTTCCAAGTGAATAGCTAAATGGAGAGCTAACTCACTTTTGTTAGAGAATAAATTCCCACAGATATGCAAATGCTGTGACTTTTCTCCTGTCTGAATACATTTGTGAGTACGAAAAATGTTTGTTTGAAAAGATGATATACCATAAAACTCAGTGATATATTTTTTCTCTTGCATATATGAGTAGTTAAATTAAACCTTGAAGTGAATGATTTACCACAGATATCACAGATGTATTGTTGTCTTCTATGAAAACGTTTGTGACTATCTAAGGAATTTAAATGAAAGAATGATTTACCACAGATATCATACTAATATAGCTTCTCTGTATGAATGTGTTTATGCTCATTCAAGTAAGTACTCACAGAGAATGATTCACCTCAGGTTTTGCACTGATATGGTCTTTCTCCTGTATGAGTACATTTATGTGTAGTCAAGTGACGAGATTCAGGGAATGATTTACCACAAACATCACAGGGATATGGTTTCTCACCAGTATGAATACGTTTATGTTTAGTCAAATGAGCACTTTGAGAAAATGATTTATCACAGATATCACAGTGATATGGTTTTTCTCCTGTATGAGTACGTTTGTGTTGACTTAAATGACCAGTTTGAGAAAATGATTTACCACAGATATCACAGTGATATGGCTTCTCATCAGTATGAATGCGTTTATGGTTAGTCAAATAAGTATTTAAAGAAAATGATTTATCACAGATATCACAGTGATATGGTTTTTCTCCTGTATGAGTACGTTTGTGTTGAATTAAATGACCAGTTTGAAAAAATGATTTACCACAGATATCACAGTGGAATGGCTTCTCTCCTGTATGAGTACTTTTATGTGTAGTCAAGTGACCAGATTCAGAGAATGATTTACCACAGACGTCACAGTGATACGGCCTCTCACCAGTATGAATGCGTTTATGTATAGTGAGACCATTATTTGTAGAGAATGAATTACCACAGATATTGCACTGATATGCTTTTTCTCCTGTATGAGTACGTTTATGTTTAGTCAAGTGACCAGATTCAGGAAATGATTTACCACAGATATCACAGTGATATGGTTTTTCTCCTGTATGAGTACGTTTATGTCTAGTCAAGTGAGCAGATTCAGAGAATGCTTTACCACAGGTGTCACAGTGATATGGTTTTTCTCCTGTATGAGTACGTTTGTGCTTAGTCAAGTATTCAATTCTAGAGAATGATGCACCACAGATATCACAATGATATGGCTTTTCACCTGTATGAATGCGAATATGTCTGGTTAAGTGGCGAGTAGTAGTGAATAATTTACCACAGATATCACAGTGATATGGCTTCTCACTTGCATGAACATGTTTGTGTGTAGAGATACCATCCTTTCTAGAGACTGATTCACCAGAGAGACCACAGTGATAAGGCTTCTCTCCTGTATGAGTATGTTTATGTCTAGTCAAGTGACCAGATTCAGAGAATGATTTACCACAGATGTCACAGTGATATGGCTTCTCTCCTGTATGAGTACGTTTATGTGTAGTCAAGGGACCAGATCCAGAGAATGATTTACCACAGATGTCACAGTGATATGGTTTTTCTCCTGTATGAAAACGCCTGTGTAGAGAAACCATTCTTTCTAGAGAATGATTCACCACAGACATTACACTGATATGGTTTTTTCTCTTGTATGAGTATGTTTGTGTTGATTTAAGACACCAGATTGACAAAATGATTTACCACAAATAACACAGGGATATGGTTTCTCACTTCTATCAATTCATTTGTGATTCATGAGGTTACTTTCCAGAGAAAATGATTTTTGACAGATACCACAATGGTATGAGGATTTTTCCGTCTCTTTTTGCAACTCTTCAACAGAATAATAAATCAATTCTTTAAGTCTGTAACATTAGCCATTGTTTCAATAATTTTCTTCTCTCAGGACAATATATATTTTTTTTCAGATTTCATTTTTTATCAATTATTTCTTTCAAATGTTTCACAGCTATTTTTCCCATCAATACTGATTTTCATCAATATCTGAAGATGCCACAAACACATTTCAAACTTCATCCAAATTTATTTATGAGAATACATATTGTACATAATGCAGACTACAGTAGTGAAATGCTGCCATTAATCTCCATTCAGAAGAAATATTTCCCTGTAGTTTGCCATAGAGTTATACATTTGTTGCATGTAACACTTTTGTTTAGTCTTTAAGAGATAACAGATGTTGATGATGAATCTGATGTAAGCAATTCTTTCATGTCACAGTTTCTGCTATTCTGAAACAACAGAGAAACAACAGTATAAGATATAGAGGAATCCAAGTGAACTTTACTTTTCAATTTTTCTTTATTATAATTACATCACACACCATAGTTTAAAACCTATATCTTATACATGTATGTCCAGCAATCAAACACACTACCTTATGGTTGCGAGCCAGATGCTCTAACCATTGAGCCATTCACTGTACGTACACAAATGAAATACATTCTACATCTTAATGATTTCGATTTCTTAGTAAAAGAGGAAACAAGTCCTACTTCAGAACCTACATCATGGTACTCATTGTAAATACAACACAGAAGGTATACATCTTCATA
>NC_069008.1:2180557-2182328 GCF_001194135.2 Octopus bimaculoides
ATTCGTTACACGATATTACCAATTTGCTTCGATACGGGGAAATAAAAAAAGAAACTTGGGAAATCCTGTGTCGATGTTATCAGGTAGAACCGGGTATGTTTTGTGTGTGTGTGTGTTGGTCATTCGGTGGTGTCTGTATTAATGATGTACACAAATATATGACAGGTTTACATTATACTGAAATACGCATAAAGCAAACACATGCGGACAAATATATTAAGATACTAAATGTTTGAAAATGATGAAAAAAAAATACAATGAAGAGACAAAAGAAACAGTAGATATTTCTGTTTATTTAGAAACCAACAATGAAATTAACTATTTCTGTTTATTTAGAAAACTACAATGAACAGCTTAGACGCTAAACTATAAATTTTACAGGGTACACCATTAAAGTCGACACCGCTCCGCTAAAGGTAGAAAATTATGCAACGCTATTGGCTAAAAATGGTTTATTTATTTATTTGTTTTTTAAACCCATGTTTTCTCCAATTTTTTCCTCCACATCATACCTTCAAGGCAACGAGACTGGAAGGCTGACATTATTATAGCCAATTTTCAGATTTTTTACTTTCTTTGAAAAACGGATATTTTACAAATGAAAAAAGAAATCAAATAAAAAAATTAATTAAAAAACTTCATACACCAACTCGTTTCTTTGTCTGTCAGCTCAGCTATCTTTCCTAACGTTGTTCACATCCGATACCTTTTCGAATTGTGAAACATAACTTTCTAATTTAGGAACAAGCCAATAATTTTGAAGAACCTGGAATATATGCTCTAGAACATTTTTTCCAACGCTCTAATGATTCGGTCAACTTATCTCTCATCATTTTAAGCAAACAGAGAGATACGAGGGGAAATCAAACGTTAGCTGTTCTTTCACCAAATTTTTGTTTAAAAAAGATGTTACTTTTATGGTTGTATAGACCTTTATTACCCCAATTTTGTGTGACACAGTAAAGACAGCTGATCCTCTGGCAGTATGCACCAAGGAAGAACAGGGATCAATAGACCAATTTCGTTAGTCCAAAGGTGTGTTGGCAGATGAAATTCAGTGGTGGATCAAAAAATCTACTGCTAGACAAGCATAAACCACAAAGAGAAAGTTTGATCACCAAAAGTTATCCTCTTGTCCACCTCTCATTCACTGCATGATAACTTCTGATAGTTAGTATTTATATAAAATAATGCCAAATCTGTGAATCCTATGCTTAATTGATCGGATCAACAAATGACTTGGTTAGATGTTCTACTTGTAAAAGTTTAAGAATAAACCAGACACAGAGAGAGAGAGAGAGAGAGAGAGGAGGAGTAAAGCTGTGAGAGCAAAAGAGATTACTCATTAGGTAAAGTTGAGGGTAAGAAATGCTTCAACAAATAAAAAATGGCCTTGAGAGGTTTATTGTTGTGTGAGGTAATGAACTTGGACAATAATACAGTTACACTTCCAAGTGAATAGCTAAATGGAGAGCTAACTCACTTTTGTTAGAGAATAAATTCCCACAGATATGCAAATGCTGTGACTTTTCTCCTGTCTGAATACATTTGTGAGTACGAAAAATGTTTGTTTGAAAAGATGATATACCATAAAAGTCACAGTGATATGCTTTTTCTCCCACATAAACGCATATATGAGTAGTTAAATTAAACCTTGAAGTGAATGATTTACTACAGATATCAGATATATTGTTGTCTTCTATGAAAACGTTTGTGACTATCTAAGGAATTTGAATGAAAGATTTACCACATATATCACATTGGTATGACC
>NC_069008.1:2183912-2186045 GCF_001194135.2 Octopus bimaculoides
GATCCAGAGAATGATTTACCACAGATGTCACAGTGATATGGCTTCTCTCCTGTATGAGTACGTTTATGTCTAGTCAAGTGACCAG
Organism: Octopus bimaculoides; assembly: GCF_001194135.2. Taxonomy (NCBI): domain Eukaryota; kingdom Metazoa; phylum Mollusca; class Cephalopoda; order Octopoda; family Octopodidae; genus Octopus; species Octopus bimaculoides. The sequence continues at coordinate 2,183,998 of NC_069008.1, forward strand.
ATCCAGAGAATGATTTACCACAGATGTCACAGTGATATGGCTTCTCTCCTGTATGAGTACGTTTATGTTTAGTCAAGTGACAAGATTCAGAGAATGATTTACCACAGATATCACAGTGATATGGCTTCTCTCCTGTATGAGTACGTTTATGTCTAGTCAAGCTACCAGATTCAGAGAATGATTTACCACAGATATCACAGTGATATGGCTTCTCTCCTGTATGAGTACGTTTATGTCTAGTCAAGTGACCAGATTCAGAGAATGATTTACCACAGATGTTACAGTGATATGGCTTTTCTTCTGTATGAATATATTTGTGTGTAGTCAAGTGACTTCCAGTGGAGAATGATTTACCACACATATCACAGTGATATGGCTTCTCTCCTGTATGAGTACGTTTATGTCTAGAAAGACATTCATTTCTAGAGAATGAATTACCACAGATATCACAGTGATACGGTTTTTCTCCTGTATGAGTACGCCTGTGAAGAGAGAACATCCTTTCTAGAGAATGATTCATCACAGACATCACACTGATATGGTTTTACTCTTGTATGAGTATATTTGTGTTGATTTAAGACACCACATTGACAAAATGATTTACCACAAATACCACAGTGATATAGCTTCTCGCCTGTATGAATACGGAAATGCCTGGTTAAGTTGCAAGTATGTGGGATTGATTTACTACGGATATCACAGTGATGTCACTTCACTGCCTAAATACGTCTGTGCGTAGCCAATTGTCTATTTGTAGAGAGTGATTTACCACAGACATCACAGTGATATGGCTTCTTCCCTGTATGAGTATTTTAGTGTTTATTTAAAAGATCAGATTGATGAAATGATTTACCACAAATACCACAGTCATATGTCTTCTAAGCCCTATGAATACATCTATGTGTAGTGAAATTGTAACTTCTAGAGAATGATTGACCAAAGACACCGCAATGATATGGCTTCTCACCTGTATGAATGCATCTGTTTTCAGCTAAGTGACTATTTTTAGAGAATGATTTACCACAAATAACACAGGGATATGGTTTCTCACTTCTATCAATTCATTTGTGATTCATGAGGTTACTTTCCAGAGAAAATGATTTTTGACAGATACCACAATGGTATGAGTATTTTTCAGTCTGTTTTTGCATCTCTTCAACAAAATAATGTATCAATCCTTTAAGTCTGTAACATTAGCCATTGTTTCAATAGTTTTCTTCTCTCAGAACAATGTTTATTTTGTTGTTTCACTTTTTACCGTTCATTTATTTCAAATGTTTTCCCATCAATTCTGATTTTCATCAATATCTGAAGATGCCCCAAACATATTTGAAACTTCATCCATCTTGTACATGTTACAGACTGTACAGGAGAGAAATGCTGCCATTAATCTCCATTCAGAAGAAATATTTCATTGTAGTTTACCATTGAGTTATATATTTGTTGCATGTAACATTTTTCTTTAGTCTTTAAGAGGTAACAGATGTTGATGATGAATCTGATGTAAGCAATTCTTTCATGTCATAGTTGTCTGCTATTCTGAAACAACAGAGAAACAACAGTATAAGATATAGAGGAATCCAAGTGAACTTTACTTTTCAATTTTTGTTTATTATAATTACATCACACACCATAGTTTAAAGCCTATATCTTATACATGTATGTCCAGCATTCAAACAAACTACCTTATGAGCCATTCACTGTACGTACACAAATGAAATACATTCTACATCTGAATGATTTCGATTTCTTAGTAAAGGAGGAAACAAGTCCTACTTCAGAACCTACATCATGGTACTCATTGTAAATACAACACAGAAGGTATACATCTTCATATTTTTGGTGGACAAATTAATTATTTTCCTTTCTTCCCCTTTACATGATTACAGTAAGGTGTCAATATCTATAAAATCATGAAATATATCCAGTAGAAAAGGATAAAAAAAAATTAATAGATCTTATCAAAAAAAGAAAGAAAGGACCCACATGTAGCGATCTATCTCTGTGCTTTCATTTCTCCCCCCTACCACCCTTCTATCATTCTGTTC
>NC_069008.1:2186334-2189366 GCF_001194135.2 Octopus bimaculoides
TTTCCCGAATGATCCAGTAGGTGGCTCTATTCAATCATGTTTTGTTTGTATTGAGTATTTTCTTTCACTTTCTGTAGTCTGTAACTAGGGTTCGATCCCGCACCGGGAAAGTAGCAAGCTGGCAGAATCGTTACGAAACCGGGCAAAATACTTAGCACCATTCCGTTGTTCGAATTCCGCCGAGGTCGATTTTGAGAACTGCCGATGGGTACTACTAAAGCAGCGCGGATCCGAATGCGCAGTCGCGCTAGCTAGTCTTGAGTGGTCGATCCTAACCCTATCCCTAACCCGCGTGTGCAAATGAATACGTGTTTAGGGTTAGGATCGACCACTCACGACTAGCTAGCGCGTTCGGATCCGCGCTGCTTTAGTAGTACCCACAAACATATGACAGGTTTACATTATACTGAAATACGCATAATGTGATCGCATGCAAATAAATATATTAAGATACTAAATTTACAAAATGATACATGTGGTGTGATGGACGAAAAAGACAACAAGAAGCAAAAGGACAGAATGAAACGTTGGACCTTAGCTCGTAAACCGCGGCGGAGTAAACAATCGCTCGAGATCAAAACACGTCTTCCTCATAAGCTGTCTGTCTTCTGACTGCCAGACGTGCTGGCCTTCGACCGCGTGTGTCCGACCTTTCCGGTCTGGCTTCACTTCCGTTTGCCTCATCTCTCTCCACCACCAACACACAGCTCATAACACCACATTACAATGAAGAGACAAAAAGTAAATATTTCTGTTTATTTAGAAACCAACAATGAAATTAACTATTTCTGTTTATTTAGAAAACTACAATGCTATACCATAAAAGTCACAGTGATATGTGTTTTCTCACACATGAATGCACATATGAGTAGTTAAATTAAGCCTTAAAGTGAATGATTTACTACAGATATGAGATATATTGTCTCCTATGAAAACGTTTGTGACAAATAAATTTAAATGAAAGAATGATTTACCACAGATATCACATTGATATGGCCTCTTTTGTTTATGAAATTGTTTGTATCTACTTAAACACAAGTTGTAGACAAAGATTTATAACAGACATCACAGCGATATGGACTTTCTCCAGTGTTAATACATTTGTGTTTAGTAAAGTTATAATGTGGGAGAATGATTTACCACAGATATCATACTAATATAGATTCTCTGCATGAATAAATTTATGTCTAGTCAAATTAGTACTTAAAGAGAATGATTTATCACAGTGATATGGTTTTTCTCCCGTATGAATACGTTTGTGTTGACTTAAATGACTGGTTCGAAGAAATGATTTACCACAGATATCACAGTGGTATGGCTTCTCTCCTGTATGAGTACGTTTATGTCTAGTCAAGTGACCAGATTCAGAGAATGATTTACCACAGATGTGACACTGATACGGCTTCTCACCAGTATGAATACGTTTATGTATAGTGAGACCATCAGTTGTAGAGAATGAATTACCACATATATCGCACTGATATGGTTTTTCTCCTGTATGAGTACGTTTATGTCTAGTCAAGTGTGCAGATCTAGAGAATGATGTACCACAGATGTTACAGTGATACGGCCTCTCACCAGTATGAATACGTTTATGTCTAGTCAAGGGACCAGATCCAGAGAATGATCTACCACAGATGTCACACTGATATGGTTTTTCTCCTGTATGAGTACGTTTATGATTAGTCAAGCTACCAGATTCAGAGAATGTTTCACCACAGATGTCACAGCGATATGGCTTCTCTCCTGTATGAGTACGTTTATGTCTAGTCAAGTTGCCAGATACAGAGAATGATTTACCACAGATGTCACACTGATATGGTTTTTCTCCTGTATGAGTACGTTTGTGTTCACTTAAATGACTAGTGTGACAAAATGATTTACCACAGATATCACAGTGATATGGCTTCTCTCCTGTATGAGTACGTTTGTGTTGACTTAAATGACCAGTTTGACAAAATAATTTACCACAGTGATACGGCCACTCGCCAGTATGAATGCGTTTATGTCTAGTCAAATATGTACTTAAAGAGAATGATTTATCACAGATATCACAGTGATATGGTTTTCCTTCTGTATGAGTATGTTTGTGTTGATTTAAATGACAAGTTTGTAAAAAAGATTTACCACAGATATCACAAAGATATGGCTTCTCTCCTGTATGAATATATTTGTGTGTAGTCAAGTGACTTCCAGTGGAGAATGATTTACCACAGATGTCACAGCGATATGGCTTTTCACCAGTATGAATACGCCTGTGAAGAGAGACCATCCTTTTTAGAGAATGATTCACCACAGACATCACACTGATATGGTTTTTCTCTTGTACGAGTATGTTTGTGTTGATTTAAGACACCAGATTGACAAAATGATTTACCACAAATACCACAGTCATATGGCTTCTCGCCTGCATGAATACGGATATGCCTGGTTAAGTTGCAAGTATGCGGGATTGATTTACTACGGATATCACAGTGATGTCGCTTCTCTATCTAAATACGTCTGTGTGTAGCCAATTGTCTATTTGTAGAGAGTGATTTACCATAAATACCACAGTCATATGGCTCCTAACCCCTATGAATACATCTATGTGTAGTGAAATCGTAACTTCTAGAGAATGATTGACCAAAGACACCGCAATGATATGGCTTCTCACCTGTATGAATGCATCTGTGTTCAGCTAAGTGAGTATTTTTAGAGAATGATTTACCACAAATAACACAGGGATATGGTTTCTCACTTCTATCGATTCATTTGTGATTCATGAGGTTACTTTCCAGAGAAAATGATTTTTGACAGATACCACAATGGTATGAGGATTTTTCAGTCTGTTTTTGCATCTCTTCAACAAAATAATGTATCAATCCTTTAAGTCTGTAACATTAGCCATTGTTTCAATAGTTTTCTTCTCTCAGAACAATGTTTATTTTGTTGTTTCACTTTTTACCGTTCATTTATTTCAAATGTTTTCCCATCAATTCTGATTTTCATCAATATCTGAAGATGCCACAAACATATTTGAAACTTCATCC
>NC_069008.1:2191100-2194103 GCF_001194135.2 Octopus bimaculoides
ATGGCATCGAGGTATATTTGTAGAAAATTTCACGAAATAATATTCATTTTCTTGGAAGTTAAGAGGAATTTAAGTGGACTCTGTTGGAATTTCCGAAAATTGTCCCCCACCCTCATTCCAAAACAGTTTCACCGAAATTTTTTGTATATTCGGAATCTAAATAATAAACAATATATACATAGAAAATTTCATTAAAAAATATTCATTTTTCTGAAAGTTATGACCTTCCAAAGTCGGTGGGGGGTACAACTCTGTAGTTATGCCTATTTTTTAAATGAAACTCGGACTATGTTGATTCCAAGGAAATAGAAATTGACGCAACAAACAGATAAATGAAGCCCTTACCAGAAAACTCGTTAGGCTGAAAATAACTACAGGTCTGCTACACAGAAATATGTCATTAAGGCGACGTACCTGTTGCATACTTTTATTTCAATTTAAATTCGTAGGTAACTGTAGAACTATCATTGTTCTAAAGGTAAAACGTCTGGAGAAGAAATATCTTTTTCCAATGTTGTATGTGTTTCACCTTTTATAATCTTTCTGTATCCTTGAGACGTCACATAATTGAATAATTTATACACATTATGAAGTAATTAAACTGAACGTTTATAAACTTACCATTTCAAAACGTAAACAGCGCAGCAGGTGCCCGTTGGAAAGAATAGTCTGAAGAGGTTGTTTCCCTTTAAAAAGTTATTTCCCGAATGATCCAGTAGGTGGCGCTACCCAATCATGTTTTGTTTATATTGAATATTTTCTTTCACTTTCTGCACTCTGTGACTAGGGTTCGATCCCGCATCGGGAAAGCGGCAAGCTGGCAGAATCATTACGAAGCCGGGCAAAATGCTTAGCACCATTCCGTTGGTGTTTACGTTGTTAGTTCAAATTCCGCCGAGGTCGATTTTGAGAACTGGCGATGGATACGAAAGTAGTGTAGCGAGATGCGTCGCCTAAGATGTTGTTGAGGTCGGAGGTGAAATAGGCATGTGGACGACATCAATGGGAAAGCATCGGATTGTGGTTGAAATAAATCATTTAACCGACACTTGCATTTACGTGTTGTATACACTAGAAAATTCGTTACACGATATTACCAATTTGCTTCGAGCTGGGAAATACTGTGTCGATGTAATCAGGTAGAACCGGGTATGTTTTGTGTCTGTGTTGGTCATTCGGTGGTGTCTGTATTAATGATGTACACAAATATATGACAGGTTTATATTATACTGAAATACGCATAATGTGATCGCATACAGACAAATATATTAAGATACTAAATTTACAAAATGATACATGTGGCGTGATGGACGAAAAAGACAACAAGAAGCAAAAGGACAGAATGAAACGTTGGACCTTAGCTCGTAAACCGCGGCGGAGTAAACAATCGCTCTAGATCAAAACACGTCTTCCTCATAAGCTGTCTGTCTTCTGACTGCCCGACGTGCTGGCCTTCGACCGCGTGTGTCCGACCTTTCCGGTCTGGCTTCACTTCCGTTTGCCTCATCTCTCTCCACCACCAACACACAGCTCATAACACCACATTACAAAGAAGAGACAAAAAGTAAATATTTCTGTTTATTTAGAAACCAACAATGAAATTAACTATTTCTGTTTATTTAGAAAACTACAATGAACAGCTGAGACGCTAAACTATAAATTTTACAGGGTACACCATTAAAGTTGACACCGCTCGGCTAAAGGTAGAAAATTATGCAACGCTATTGGCTAAAAATGGTTTAATTATTTATTTGTTTTTTAAACCCATGTTTTCTCCAATTTTTCCTCCACATCATACCTTCAAGGCAACGAGACTGGAAGGCTTACATTATTATAGCCAATTTTCAGATTTTTTACTTTCTTTTAAAAACGGATATTTTACAAATGAAAAAAGAAATCAAATAAAGAAAAAGATTAAAACTTCACACACCCATACTTCCAGCAACTCGTTTCTTTGTCTGTCAGCTCGGCTATCTTTCCTAACTCTGTGCACATCCGATACCTTTCCGAACTGTGAAACACAAGCTCGGTACTCTCACTTGCAGATACCCAAATACTTACCCCATAAGTACAGCAACAAAGTGTTTCTTAGAAGGATGCTCAAAGCGTTTTCATTGCCACTAAAACTTTTAAGAGTTGCAGTTTGCACACACTTTCCTCTGTACAACACCACTTCCTCAGAGGTGAGCACAGGGTCAAAGTAACCGATTCCCCCCGCCCCACCACCAAATTTCAAGCCTTGTGCCAGGAGTAGAAACGACAGTTTACTTGTCTCAACGCATTCAGTGTATCTGGTGATATTATTTCAGGTATTTTCATATTCGGTTGCAGAAGACTTATTTCTGTAAGATTTAACTGCCATTACAAGCATGTCAGCTGCTATGTTTTGATTATTTATTTATCGTTTCTAATTCAGGAACACGCCAGTAAATCTGAAGGACAGGTACTTTAGTTGAAAGATTCCATGGTGGGGTGAAATAAAAGCCAAAGTTGACCATCACAAGATTTGAATGCAGACTGTAAAGACCTGGAATATATGCTGTAGCACATTTTTTCCAACGCTCTAATGATTCGCCCAACTTGTCGCTTATCATCTGAAGCAGACAAATACATACCTAGCTAGCTAGATAGGTAGACAGATAGATAAATAGATCGATATGTGTTAGAGAGATACTAAGGGAAGTTAGAAATTAGCTGTACTTTCACCAAATTTTTGTTTAAAAATGATGATACTTTTATGGTTGTATAGACCTTTATTACCCCAGTTTTATGTGACACAGTAAAGATAGGTGCTCCTCTGGCAGTATGCACCAAGGAAGAACAGGGATCAATAGACCAATTTCGTTAGTCCAAAGGTGTGTTGGCAGATGAAATTCAGTGGTGGATCAAAAAATCTACTGCTAGACAAGCATAAACCACAAAGAGAAAGTTTGATGACCATCAAATTCCACCACTATCATTATGATTTAATATACAAAGTTATCCTCTTGTCCATCTCTCATT
>NC_069008.1:2194144-2195471 GCF_001194135.2 Octopus bimaculoides
TATTTATATAAAATAATGCCAAATCTGTGAATCCTATGCTTTATTGATCAACACAAGAATTGATTAGATGTTCTACATGTAAGACTGACAGAAGGAGAATTTAAGAGAGAGAAATGATGCAAAAAGTAAAGATTATAGGCCACACAGTCAAGACAATAAATGATTGAGAAGACAGAGAGATTGAGAAATAGGAGAGAGAAGCAAGACAGACAAACCGAAGGATAAACTGAGAAAGAGACAGAGAGAGAGAGAGGAGGAGTAAAGCTGTGAGAGCAGAACAGGTCTCTCACTTTAGAGGAGCTTCATGACTGTTGTGAAGTGTGAAGAGGCAGGAAGGATCATGAGGAATCTCGTGGATTTCATAGAAAGAGATGAAAATGGTGGTGATGAAGTGGGCGTTCAAAGTACAAGAATGAATAGGGTAGAGGGATAGCGAAAGGGTGAACAGATGGAAAGTAGGCAACCTGTAATGATATAATCTGTAAGGTCACAGAGAGGGAGAGGTGGAATAGGAAGTGAGTGAGAATTCAAAACAGTACAATGATAATACAGGAGAAGGACAACAAAAGTGACATGATTTTGGATAATTTGCAGGAACAGGTGTAGGGGAGGCATAATGAAAGACATACAAACAGTGAATAAATGATGTTTATTAGAAATATTACAGCAATAAGTGACACATTTATGTCGACATAGTAGTAGTTATATGTAAAATAGCATTATATTTTCTTTCCTTTGTGAATACATTGATGATTATATAAGTTATCATAGAATGAACGTTGACAAAAAGTGTATCTTGGTTTTACAGCACATGTATGGCATGCCTTGCCTATGTAATGTAAAAGGTGATTAAACGGATGGAATAAGGAAAAGCATTTAGCTTTAAAAAGATCATTTCAAAATGGGGAAACAAAATGAGATTACTTATTAGGTAAACTTGAGGGTAAGTTTTGCTTCAGCAAATAAAAAACGGTCTTGAGATGTTTATTGTTGTGTGAGGTAATGAACTTGGACAATAATACAGTTACACTTCCAAGTGAATAGCTAAATGGAGAGCTAACTCACTTTTGTTAGAGAATAAATTCCCACAGATATGCAAATGCTGTGACTTTTCTCCTGTCTGAATACATTTGTGAGTACGAAAAATGTTTGTTTGAAAAGATGATATACCATAGAGGTCACAGTGATATGCTTTTTCTCCCGCATAAACGCATATATGAGTAGTTAAATTAAACCTTGAAGTGAATGATTTACTACAGATATCAGATATATTGTTGTTTTTTATGAAAACGTTTGTGACTATCTAAGGAATTTGAATGAAAGATTT
>NC_069008.1:2196859-2198611 GCF_001194135.2 Octopus bimaculoides
ATATATCTATGTGTAGTGAAATTGTAACTTCTAGAGAATGATTGACCAAAGACACCGTAATGATATCGCCTCTCACCTGTATGAATGCGTCTGTGTTCAGCTAAGTGAGTATTTTTAGAGAATGATTTACCACAATAACACAGGGATATGGTTTCTCACTTCTATCGATTCATTTGTGATTCATGAGGTTACTTTCCAGAGAAAATGATTTTTGACAGATACCACAATGGTATGAGGATTTTTCAGTCTCTTTTTGCATCTCTTCAACAAAATAATGTATCAATCCTTTAAGTCTGTAACATTAGCCATTGTTTCAATAGTTTTCTTCTCTCAGAACAATATATATTTTTCATATTTCATTTTTTATCAATTATTTCTTTCAAATGTTTCACAGCTATTTTTCCCATGAATTCTGATTTTCACCAATATCTGAAGATGCCACAAACATATTTGAAACTTCATCCATCTTGTACATATTACAGACTGTACAGGAGAGAAATGCTGCCATTGATCTCCATTCAGAAGAAATATTTCACTGTAGTTTACCATAGAGTTATACATTTGTTGCATGTAACGTTTTTCTTTAGTCTTTAAGAGATAATTAATGTTGATGATGAATCTGATGTAAGCAATTCTTTCATGTCACAGTTTCCGCTATTCTGAAACAACAGAGAAACAACAGTATAAGATATAGAGGAATCCAAGTGAACTTTACTTTTCAATTTTTCTTTATTATAGTTACATCACACACCATAGTTTAAAGCCTATATCTTATACATGTATGTCCAGGAATCAAACACACTACCTTATGGTTGCAAGCCAGATGCTCTAACCATTGAGCCATTCACTGTACGTACACAATTGAAATACATTCTACATCTGAATGATTTTGATTTCTTAGTAAAGGAGGAAACAAGTCCTACTTCAGAACCTACATCATGGTACTCATTGTAAATACAACACAGAAGGTATACATCTTCATATTTTTGGTGGACAAATTAATTATTTTTCTTTCTTACCCTTTACATGATTACATTAAGGAATGAGAAATGGGCAAATTATGTGGTGTGTATTTGAAACAAATAACACTGCTGCTGTGTTGGCTGGCAGACACATTAGTACGCCGGTTGAAGTGCTTAGCAGTATTACATCTGTGTTTACGCGCTGAGTTCAAATTCTGTTGAGGTTGACTTTGTCTTTCATCCTTTCGGGTTCGACGAATTAAATACCAGTTGCGTACTGGAGTCGATCTAATCGACTGGCCCATTCCCCAAAATTACGGGCCTTTTGCCTAGAGTTGAAACGGATACTGAGAAGGAAAAGAACCAACTACGGGATGTGCGAGAAATGGTCTTAATTGCAAACCAAACTGGAAGTTTTCTTACAGAGACGGACATGACAGAAATTATTATACCGATTTCACAATATAAAAATCAAGGAAGCCACTCTGCTCTCATCTTACAGCAAATGTAAGCAATTTACAAAACGAAATTAAAAAAAAAAAAAATAATGCAACGGGTGTACAGAGAGGTGTAGGAAACGAATATAAAAACAATAATGCCAGGAAAGCAGCGGGGGGTGGGGGTGGGGAGAGGCCTTCGGAAAATTCACAAGATCTGAGTTTCACCCTCGTAACTTTGGAGGAAAATATAATCCTATTGAAATCACAAATTAGGATTTCCCTCAGGAACTTGGATGCTAAACATCCCTTTTGAATGGTTTGGGTCATTTTATATATAAATATATTTATAT
>NC_069008.1:2199489-2204205 GCF_001194135.2 Octopus bimaculoides
CCCGCTCAATACATTCTCTTTCTCGCTGGCCAGCGATTGAGCATGGACGTGTGTTTAAAAGCTGTCCCTACATCTTTCGGTCTTATACTCGACAGCTCGTTATTCTCACCTCTAAAGATGTATAACTAAAAGATTTGTATGTTTTACCAAGTAAATAAATGTTGTTTGAGTTGTTTAGTCTGGAGTTCAGCGTTCCGTCTATTTCTTTAATTTTATAGTAGAAAGTCAGGTATACAATCTAAAGATGTATAACCCACTTTCTACTAAAATATTTTGCTCAGAGTTACGAGTAGAAAACACGAATCTTATGAATTTTCTGGGGGGCATTCCTCAGACATAACTCGACAAAATTTGACTTCGGGTATTTCCTTGACATTTGCTGAAATGTGTGGAGAAGAAAGCTAATGAGGTGTGTGTACCTGCTTATTCTTGTCCGTGTATGTTTCGTTTCCTTATATTTGCGATGCATAAACTTCGATTCTGTTTTCTGCCTGGAAGTTTGCGGATTTTACACACATGAAGCAGACAGACATAGACAAGAACAAGAAGGCACACACAACTGACACGGACAAGAATGTCTAGTTATATCGAAGATATGCAAACTGAGCTGTCAAAAGTTGTCCAATTATATCGAAGGAATGCCCGTAATCTATACCGTTTGAAAAGTATTTCTAAAAGGAACACTTTTTCCAAAAAGTTATAAGCGAAAAACATCGGATCTTGTGAATTTTCCGAAGGCCTCTCCCCACCTCCGTTGCCTTCCCGGAATTTTTGTTTTCATATTCGTTTCCTAAACCCTTTTTATCACACCAGTTGCAACATTTTTTTCCCCGATTTCGTTTCCGGGCAATACTATCAACATTAACCCAATTTACTTTACATAGCACACAAAAGTGATCCTTAGATTTCTAAAAAGAATAGATCAATATTTCAAAGTGTAGAACTATTATTGTTCTCTAGGTAAAACGTCTGGAGAAGGAAATATCTTTTATAATATTACTGTATCCTCGAGAAGTCACATAATTCAATCATTTATACACATTATGAAGTAATTAAACTGAACGTTTATAAACTTACCATTTCAAAACGTAAACAGCGCAGCAGGTGCCCGTTGGAAAGAATAGTCTGAAGAGGTTGTTTCCCTTTAACAAGGTTATTTCCCGAATGATCCAGTAGGTGGCTCTACTCCATCATGTTTTGTTTGTATTGAGTATTTTCTTTCACTTTCTGTAGTCTGTGACTAGGGTTCGATCCCGCACAGGGAAAGCGGCAAGCTGGCAGAATCATTACGAAGCCGGGCAAAATGCTTAGCACCATTCCGTTGGTGTTTACGTTGTTAGTTCAAATTCCGCCGAGGTCGATTTTGAGAACTGGCGATGGATACGAAAGTAGTGTAGCGAGATGCGTCGCCTAAGATGTTGTTGAGGTCGGAGGTGAAATAGGCATGTGGACGACATCAATGGGAAAGCATCGGATTGTGGTTGAAATAAAGTATTTAACCGACACTAGAAAATTCGTTACACGATATTACCAACTTGCTTCGAGCTGGGAAATAATAGAATAAACTTGGGAAATCCTGTGACGATGTTATCAGGTAGAACTGGGTATGTTTTGTGTCTGTGTGTTGGTCATTCGGTGGTGTCTGTTTATATTCTGCGACTACTACTGTGTTGGATCGTACATGCTGAATACGTGGTTCTGTGTTGGTTGCTTGACTGGCACAAGTGAACTGCTGTCGGTGGACGGTTTGCCTCTTGCTGGCTGTCTCTTCTTCTGTCGTATGTCTGACTGTATGATGTTCATCCCAGCTAGAAGGACAGACGTATCACAGGAGTAATTTCTATTTATGTAGGTCACCTCTTGTCCACTTGAACTTTAAGTGACACAGCTCAGGTCGGGGGGTCGAAGTGAAATCCATCCATCATTTTTTGACAGGACAAAGAAATTTCTTTCGCGCCTGTTTGGCCAGTGGTGGGTCAGACGAGCGAGAATCCTTAGATTCGGTTTCGAATATCTGGTCGGAAAAAGAAAGTGTTAGTTATTACTCTACCCCGTTTCTAGTGACAAAACGACAAAGATCGAACTATACAGATGCGTATGATATTGAGAATGTGTGATTTTGTGTGTAATGCAGAGAAACGGATACAGTATCATTTACAGACAAATGAATACATATCAAATATAGGAAGAGAAAGAAATGGAAAAATGCAAAGCAAAAAATCAACATTCAGAGTTGATGTTGGCAATATATGTCTCACATGAAAGAAAAAAAAAAAATTGGATCCCACGCACCACCAAAATTTACCCAGTTTTCACCTGTGGGGTTTGTGGCCCCTGTTCGGAATCACTGTTGTTGTAGAGATTTTGAGTGCAGCATATTGGGCTGTAGACTTGCAATAATGCAATTATGGTTGTTCAGCGAGGTGCATCGTGGTCAGCTGCAATTTTTGTCGAAAGTGAATTGTATTTTCATATATAACATATAAACATGTACATCTTTAAGAACATCCCTCACCCCTCATACGCTCTTTCAACTTCCAACTGTCCCATTTCATTCTTGTACCTTGAAGGCTAGGTCTCAGACTCCATCACAAATATTTTCATCTCTTTCTTTGAGATTCCTCATGATCCTTCCCAATTGAAAATAGTCATGCAACTCGTCTAAAGTGAGGAAGCTGTACTGCTCTGGTAGCTTTGCTACTCTTCTCTTCATTTGTCTGTTCCTCATCTTGTCTCACAGCCCTGCTTTTAGCAACAACCACTAGAACAGAAGAACATTGCATTTTTCACTCCACCCCTGAAATATTTGTAAATAATCCCTAAAACTTGTGTATACATCTCAGAAATCTGTATACATTAAGAATCTCAGTCCAAAGACCCTAACAATACTTTGAAAGTAACTTGTAATTTTCAGACAAATTGACGTGTTACATCCCAAATTACTTTCAGAAAAATTGAAGAGTTACTTCCCTTTTACTAAAAAACAAAAAAAAATCTTTGCCGACAAGACGCATAACTACATTACAAACTACGGAAGCCTGCAATTGACGAAAATTGAATAGTCAACCCCAAAGTTTTGTGTCTCATCCTGAACTTCAGAACTTGCCTTCCTCCACATATCCACATGCAATCTCAGTTATATATATATATATATACTTATAGTCTCTCAGCAACTCTTTCTTAGCATGCTATTATTGTTTTTCCTTTAGTTTCAGGTAACAAGCACAAAACACTCCTTCTAATCGTGTTTGTCATTCCTTATTTCGTTTGTTGTTTACTTTTGATATCCTTGTTAACAATAATTTCTGCCCTGCAAACCTTATTTCTTCGCATAAAAACATTGTTCGCAACAGAATTACATTCAAATTTAATGCCACATTCATTCCATCATGATGACTAATTCCCATGCATGCATGTATTTGTGACGTGCCATTCTACCTTCTCGCCTTGCATATTATCTTTCATGTGTATCATAGTTTCTTCTTGCCAGGTTTGTTGCTACAAGGTCTCGCATAGATATTTGCGGTTCTATATCTTCTGACAAAAAAAAAAGGATCTAGTCTTCTTCGTTTGCAAAATCAGCCCCCTTTAATTTTACTCAGATTGCTTTGAGGTTTGGTGTATCGATGCAACTCTGAATTTTGATTACGATCAACCAATTACTTAATCTTGTAAATTAAAGAATCAGATGTTATTTGAAATTAAAGTTGGGAAATTTGGGTAATTTTAGCCAATCAAAAGACAGAATGGCATTAGAGGTTGTTACCATGACAACTGCACGCTGTGTTGTAGTTCACTGTTGTCTATGTTGCATTTTCACACTTGATGCATCACATCATGAGATTTTTTTAACCAGCGTGTTTTGTTTCAATTTTTCTGTGTTTTAGTATATTACATATTTTTCAGTTCATATATTTTTGGGACTCATTGACTCAGATTGCTGGATTTATGATCTCACTAGGTTAATTCTGTTCATAAAAATTTAAACTAGAAGTAGGGATATCGTGGAAGAGAGAAACTATGGGTGATACAGATAATGTGACATTGTTTTTGAATTCTGCTCGCAAAAACATATAAGATGCAGGCATTTTTTTCAACAGGACGAATTCTTTGTTGACCAGTGTTAACCTTATTGTAGTTTACAAATCGAAGCATGAACACGTTACTCAACTTTGGAGTTTTGGAGATAGAGGCCCCCTCTTCAAATATACACACGTATTAAATGATGTACACAAATACATAACATCATCGTCGTCGTTTAACATCTGCTTTCCATACTAGCATGGGTTGGATGATTTGACAGGACTGGTGGACCAGGCTCCAATCTGATTTGGCAGAGTTTCTTCAGCTGGATACCCTTCCTAACGCCAACCACTCCGAGAGTGTAGATGGGGGCTTTTACATGCCACCAGCACGAAGGCCAGTCAGGCGGTACTGGCAACGGCCATGCTCGAAATGGTGTATTTTACGTGCCACCTGCAAGGGAGCCAGTCCATCAGAACTGGCAACGATCTTGCTTGAATATCTTACAGGCAATAGCCACGCCCGAAATGGTGTATTTTACGTGTCATATGCACAAGAGCCAGTCCATTGGCACTGGTAACGATCTCGCTCAAATGCCTTTCACGTGCCAGGAAGGCGACGTTGCTAACAATCACGCTGGTACTATTTACGTGCCACCGACATGGAAGCCAGACAGCTGCTCTGGCAACAATC
>NC_069008.1:2204297-2205745 GCF_001194135.2 Octopus bimaculoides
TCTTCGCAAGCGGAGTTTAGTGTCCAATGAAGGAATGTTATACATAAGTGGGCTGGCTACATCCCTGGATTTTGGTCTCACTTGGCTTGCCGGGTCTTCTCACGCACAACATATTTCCAAAGGTCTCGGTCACAAGTCATTGCCTCGGTGAGGCCTCATGTTTGGAGGTCGTGCTTCACCACCTCATCCCAGGTCCACTCAACTGCTAGGGTGTGGTACTTTTTCAAACAGCTATCCTCATCCATTCTCGCCACATGACCATACCAGCGCATACGTCTCTCTTGCACACCACAGCTGATGCTTCTTAGGTTCAACTTTTCTCTCAAGATACTTACACTCTGTCAGGTATGCACACTGACATTACTCATCCATCGGAGCATACTGGCTTCATTCCTTGCGAGCTTACGCATGTCCTCAGCAGTCACAGCCCATGTTTCACTGTTATGTAGCATGGCTGTTCATACACATGCGTCATACAGTCTGCCTTTTACCATGAGTGAGAGGCCCTTTGTTGCCAGCAGAGGTAAGAGCTCTGAACTTTGCCCAGGCTATTCTTATTCTAGCAGCTACACTTCAGCACACCCACCCCCACTACTAACTTGGTCACCCAGATAGCAGAAGCCATCAACTATATCTAGTTTTTTTCCCTGGAAGGAGACAGAAGTTGTTTTCTGCACATTTACAGTGTTTATTGCACCTGAACATCTGCCACATACAAAAACTAACTTCCTAGTTAACATGCCTTTGATATTGCTGCACCTCTTATGTGTCCATAGCTTACACTGGGTACATCTTATAGAGTTTCTACAGATCGAGCAGGCCATCTACCTGAAGGGGTTTGTGTTTTGTCTACCTTCCTACTTATTAGGACTTTGGTTTTAGCTAGATTGCCTCTAAGGCCCTTCAATTCTAGTCCCTGATAGTGACTCAGCCATTAGCACAAGGTCATCAGCATAGAGGAGCTCCCAGGGGCATCCTGTCTTGAATTCCTCTGTTATCGCCAGGAGGACAGGAGGGGGCTGAGGACAGAACAATGGTGGACCCCTACCCCTAACCAGAATTCTTCACTGTTCTCATTGCCAAACATCACCTTACTGACAGCGTCTCTGTACATGGCTCACACAGCTCTCACTAACCATTCTTCTATCCAGAGTTTCCTCATTGACCACCAGATAAGGGATTGGGGGACCCTGTCAAAGGCTTTCTCCATCTCAACGAAAGCCAGGTACAGAGGTTTATCCTTGGCGAGGTATTTCTCCTGCAGCTGTCTTACCAGAAATATAGCATCAGTGGTGCTTTTTCCTGGGACGAACCCAAACTGCATCTCTGAAATACGCATAAAGTGAACACATGCAGACAAATATATTAAGATACTAAATGTTTGAAAATGATGAAAAAAAAAATACAATGAAGAGACAAAAGAAACAGTAGATATTTCTGTTTATTTA
>NC_069008.1:2205816-2208301 GCF_001194135.2 Octopus bimaculoides
ATCACCTTACTGACAGCGTCTCTGTACATGGCTCACACAGCTCTCACTAACCATTCTTCTATCCAGAGTTTCCTCATTGACCACCAGATAAGGGATTGGGGGACCCTGTCAAAGGCTTTCTCCATCTCAACGAAAGCCAGGTACAGAGGTTTATCCTTGGCGAGGTATTTCTCCTGCAGCTGTCTTACCAGAAATATAGCATCAGTGGTGCTTTTTCCTGGGACGAACCCAAACTGCATCTCTGAAATACGCATAAAGTGAACACATGCAGACAAATATATTAAGATACTAAATGTTTGAAAATGATGAAAAAAAAAACTAGATCAAAAAACCAAAACCACAAAAAAATTCACACGCCCACACTTCCAGCAACTCGTTTCTATGTCTGTCAGCTCAGCTATCTTTCCTAACTCTGTGCACATCCGATACCTTTTGGAACTGTGAAACATAAAAAACGGTCTTGAGAGGTTTATTGTTGTGTGAGGTAATGAATTTGGACAATGATACAGTTACACTTCCAAGTGAATAGCTAAATGGGGAGCTAACTCACTTTTGTTAGAGAATAAATTCCCACAGATATGCAAATGCTGTGACTTTTCTCCTGTCTGAATACATTTGTCAGTACGAAAAATGTCTGTTTGAAAAGATGATATACCATAGAAGTCACAGTGATATGCTTTTTCTCCCACATAAACGCATATATGAGTAGTTAAATTAAACCTTGAAGTGAATGATTTACCACAGATATCACAGATATATTGTCTTCTATGAAAACCTTTGTGACAAAGGAATTTTAATGAAAGAATGATTTACCATAGATATCACATTGGTATGACCTCTTTTGTGTATGAATTTGTTTGTATTTACTTAAAGCACAAGTTGTAGACAAAAACTTACAACAGATATCACTGCTATATGGGCTTTCTCCAGTATGAAAATATTTGTGTTTAGTAAAGTTATAATGTGGGGGGAGAACGATTTACTACAGATATCATACTAATATAGCATCTCTGTATGAATGTGT
This sequence comes from Octopus bimaculoides, assembly GCF_001194135.2. Taxonomy (NCBI): domain Eukaryota; kingdom Metazoa; phylum Mollusca; class Cephalopoda; order Octopoda; family Octopodidae; genus Octopus; species Octopus bimaculoides. Next base: position 2,206,841 of record NC_069008.1, read on the forward strand.
TTATGTTTATTCAAGGAAGTACTTACAGAGAATGATTTACCACAGATATCACAGTGATATGGCTTCTCTCCTGTATGAGTACGTTTATGTTTAGTCAAGTGACCAGATTCAGAGAATGATTCACCACAGATATCACAGTGATATGGCTTCTCTCCTGTATGAGTACGTTTATGTCTAGCCAAGTGACCAGATTCAGAGAATGATTTACCACAGATGTTACAGTGATATGGCTTTTCTTCTGTATGAATATATTTGTGTGTAGTCAAGTGACTTCCAGTGGAGAATGATTTATCACACATATCACAGTGATACGGTTTTTCTCCTGTATGAGTACGTTTATGTGTAGTCAAGTGACCAGATAGAGAGAATGATTTACCACAGATGTCACAGTGATATGGCTTTTCACCAGTATGAATGCGTTTATGTATAGTGACACCACCATTTGTAGAGAATGAATTACCACAGATACTGCACTGATATGGTTTTTCTCCTGTATGAGTACGTTTATGTTCGGTCAAATGAGCACTTTTAGAAAATGATTTACCACAGATATTACAGTGATACGGTTTTTCTCCTGTATGAATATATTTGTGTGTAGTCAACTGACTTCCAGTGGAGAATGATTTATCACAGATGTCACATTGATATGGCTTCTCTCCTGTATGAATACGTTTATGTCTAGTGAGACTTTCATTTCTAGAGAATGAATTACCACAGATATCACAGTGATACGGTTTTTCTCCTGTATGAGTACGTTTATGATGATTTAAATTACCAGTTTGATCAAATGATTTACCACAGATATCACAGTGATATGGCTTCTCTCCTGTATGAATACGAATATGTGTGGTTAAGTTGAAGGTATTAGTGAATAATTTACCACAGATATCACAGTGATATGGCTTGTCTCCTGTGTGAGCACGCTTGTGCCTAGCCAATTTACTATTTGTAGAAAACGATTTACCACAAATATCACAGCGATATGGTTTTTCTCCTGTATGAGTAGATTTATGATCCTTTCTAGAGAATGATTTACCAGAGATATCACAGTAATATGGCTTCTCACCAGTATGAATACGTTTATGTCTAGTCAAGTGACCAGATTCAGAGAATGATTTACCACAGATGTCACAGTGATATGGCTTCTCACCAGTATGAATACGTTTATGCATAGTGAGACCATCAGTTGTAGAGAATGAATTACCACAGATATCGCACTGATATGGTTTTTCTCCTGTATGAGTACGTTTATGTCTAGTCAAGTGAGCAGATTTAGAGAATGATTTACCACAGATATCACAGTGATACGGCCTCTCACCAGTATGAATGCGTTTATGTTTAGTCAAATAAGTACTTAAAGAGAATGATTTATCACAGATATCACAGTGATATGGTTTTTCTTCTGTATGAGTATGTTTGTGTTTATTTAAAGCACTAGTTTGACAAAATGATTTACCACAG
>NC_069008.1:2209043-2210093 GCF_001194135.2 Octopus bimaculoides
AGAGAATGATTTACCACAATAACACAGGGATATGGTTTCTCACTTCTATCAATTCATTTGTGATTCATGAGGTTACTTTCCAGAGAAAATGATTTTTGACAGATACCACAATGGTATGAGGATTTTTCAGTCTCTTTTTGCAACTCTTCAACAGAATAATAAATCAATTCTTTAAGTCTGTAACATTAGCCATTGTTTCAATAATTTTCTTCTCTCAGGACAATATATATTTTTTTTCAGATTTCATTTTTTATCAATTATTTCTTTCAAACGTTTCACAGCTATTTTTCCCATCGTTTCTGATATTCATCAATATCTGAAGATGCCACAAACATATATGAAACTTCATCCATCTTGTACATATTACAGACTGTACAGGAGAGAAATGCTGCCATTAATCTCCATTCAGAAGAAATATTTCACTGTAGTTTGCCATAGAGTTATATATTTGTTGCATGTAAAGTTTTTCTTTAGTCTTTAAGAGATAATTAATGTTGATGATGAATCTGATGTAAGCAATTCTTTCATGTCACAGTTTCTGCTATTCTGAAACAACAGAGAAACAACAACAGTATAAGATATAGAGGAATCCAAGTGAACTTTACTTTTCAATTTTTCTTTATTATAATTACATCACTCACCATAGTTTAAAGTCTATATCTTATACATGTATGTCCAGCAATCAAACACACTACCTTATGATTGCAAGCCAGATTACAGTATGGTGTCAATATCTATAAAATCATGAAATATATCCAGTAGAAAAGGATAAAAAAAAATTAATAGATCTTATCAAAAAAAGAAAGAAAGAAAGGACCCACATGTAGCGATCTATCTGTGTGCTTTCATTTCTCTCCCCTACCACCCTTCTATCATTATGTAGATTCCGAATATACAAAACTTTTCGGTGAAAGTGTTGTGGAATGGGGGTGGGGGACAATTTTCGGAAATTCCTCTTAACTTCCAGGAAAATGAATATTTTTTCGTGAAATTTTCTATAAATATACCTTGATGTATGTACATTTCGAGCATGTAGGAATTTTGAAGGAA
>NC_069008.1:2210103-2211376 GCF_001194135.2 Octopus bimaculoides
TGCGTATGTGCATCCGTAGATTTGTAATTAAGTAATAAGCAGAAAAGAGAAGCCGTCATAAGAAAACTTACGTTCAAAATAACATGCACACGATTTTTTTTCTCAATAGAAGTAAATCCCAAAGTAAACGTTTCTAGTAGAGAAGTAGAAGAGAACAGAAGCAGCGTATTACTTCGTTACAAATCTACGGATGCACATACGCATATAATAGAGAAAAATGAAACAATTATGGACGATTTGCTCTGAAACACCACCGAGTGGGGAACACTTCTCAAAAATAACCTGCAGTTGTTTCCTTCAAAATTTCTACATGCTCGAAATATACATGCATCAAGGTATATTTATAGAAAATTTCAAGAAATAATATTCATTTTCTTGGCAGTTAAAAGGAATTTATTCGGAATCTAAATAATAAACAATATATGCATAGAAAATTTCATTAAAAAAATATTCATTTTTCTGAAAGTTATGACCTTCCAAAGTCGGTGGGGGGTACAACTCTGTAGTTATGACTATTTTTTAAATGAAACTCGGACTATGTTGATTCCAAGGAAATAGAAATTGACGCAACAAACAGATAAATGAAGCCCTTACCAGAAAACTCGTTAGGCTGAAAATTACTACAGGTCTGCTACACAGAAATATGTCATTAAGACGACTTACCTGTTGCATACTTTTATTTCAATTTAAATTCCCAGGTAACTGTAGAACTATCACTGTTCTAAAGGTAAAACGTCTGGAGAAGAAATATCTTTTTCCATTGTTGTATGTGTTTCACCTTTTATAATATTTCTGTATCCTTGAGACGTCACATAATTGAATCATTTATACACATTATGACGTAATTAAACTGAACGTTTATAAACTTACCATTTCAAAATGTAAACAGCGCAGCAGGTGCCCGTTGGAAAGAATAGTCTGAAGAGGTTGTTTCCCTTTAAAATAGTTATTTCCCGAATGATCCAGTAGGTGGCTCTATTCAATCATGTTTTGTTTGTATTGAGTATTTTCTTTCACTTTCTGTAGTCTGTAACTAGGGTTCGATCCCGCACCGGGAAAGTAGCAAGCTGGCAGAATCGTTACGAAACCGGGCAAAATACTTAGCACCATTCCGTTGTTCCAATTCCGCCGAGGTCGATTTTGAGAACTGCCGATGGGTACTACTAAAGGAGCGCGGATCCGAATGCGCAGTCGCGCTAGCTAGTCTTGAGTGGTCGATCCTAACCCTATCCCTAACCCGCGTGTGCAAATGAATACGTGTTTAGGGTTAGGA
>NC_069008.1:2216091-2217620 GCF_001194135.2 Octopus bimaculoides
AAGTGTTTTAGCAGGGGGTGGTTGGGGAATTCCGGAAAATTCGCCGGAGTCCGCTTCAATTTGTCAAGAAAATGAATAATTTTTAATGAAATTCACTACAAATACCCCTCGGACTATGTAGATTCCGGAGACATAGGAATTTTGGGGGTAATTTTTGAGCACAGCTCCCCACTCGGGGGTGTTTTGGAAGAAGTCGTCCATATTTGATTCATTTACTCCATTTTGTGCGTTTGTGCATCCGTAGATTTCTACTGATGCAACAGACAAATGAAGCCCTTACCAGAAAACTCGTAAGGCTAAAAGTAACAAACAAAAGGTCTGGTACACAGAAATATGTTATTAAGACGACTTATCTGTTGCATACTCTTTTTCAGTTTAAAATTCCCAGGTAAACCTTTCTAACAGAAAGGCAGAAGACACCAGAAGCAAACACAAGGAACATACACGCATAGTTAAATACAGAAGTGTAAAGTATAATTTGTTACATAATCTCTATAATAAACCGGATATTGGAATCTATTCCATCTGAAGGACACATTTTTCAGTTAATTTTTTTTGTTATCTCAACACTTTGAAACTTCAGATACTGGTAGAATGTGTCACATAGAACAGGGCTTACTCTTAAGATTTTGACAATCTTGTATTGTAGAAGTTACTTCGTGTTAAAGTTGTCGTATTTAGGTAATTTCAACCAATCAATGACGTGTATTCAGCTGAAGAAAATTACTGCTGTTGTTTGTCAACAACAACTTCCAGCGGTGTATATTTTGTTTGTCAGCGTTATTTATGACATATTTCATCTCAGTTAAGTTCGTATGAATACACAAGTGTATTTGCAGCACGTTTACTTTACGACACCACCATAATCGTTGGTTAGGTTGTTTTTTTTTTCCTGTTTATCAGTTACTATTTTTGAAAAGACTTCCTCCCGCTCCCTCCCCATTTTCTCGCAAAGTATTGTTTTGTTTAAAGATTTTTTGCCAAAAACCGGAATTTTGAAATTCTGTGTCCCCCTTATCACTCCCACCTCCAATTTCTTAATTTTTCACTTTTTTCCATATCCCTGAAACTAAAACCGGCTATCTTTCGTTTTAATGTTAATTACTATCAACTGAACACATGGTTTTGTCTACATCTAATCGGCCTTTTCCGTAAAGGAGGGATGGGAAGACGGTATTTTATAATATTTTATCTAAATAAATTATTTAACCGACACTTGCATTTACGTGTTGTATACACTAGAAAATTCGTTACACGATATTACCAATTTGCTTCGAGCTGGGAAATACTGTGTCGATGTAATCAGGTAGAACCGGGTATGTTTTGTGTCTGTGTGTGTGTGTTGGTCATTCGGTGGTGTCTGTTTATGTTCTGCGACTGTTTGGATTGTTCATGCTGAATATGTGGTTCTGTGTTGGTTGCTTGACTGGCACAAGTGAACTGCTGTCGGTGGACGGTTTGCCTCTTGCTGGCTGTCTCCTCTTCTGTCGTATGTCTGACTGTATGATGTTCATCCCAGCTAGAAGGAC
>NC_069008.1:2218548-2219562 GCF_001194135.2 Octopus bimaculoides
ACTAAAGATCTGGTATAATTGCTCACGTGTTATTGACTCTCTTTCTCTCTGCTGTAATAACATACACACACATGTATCACTTACATACACACTTTTCTTTGTATGACGGCCTGTCTTTGATTATGTTCTTATATGTCGCATTCACACTCACACACAGACATACGTCTTTAACGCTACAATAAATATCTCTGTTATTCATCTAATACGGTTGTGGTCTTTCATTACTGGTCATCTATGTTATCGTCGCATAACATATCATGTATATCATTATTGATATATATAATATTGTGTGTTCGACCGTGTGACACGTTTAAATAAAAGGAGTCCTCTGTTTTCCCATTCGTCACCATTTCTCCTTTTTGAGTTCGCACGGTCGTCCCTTACAAATACATATCAGAAATGTAGGAAGTGAAAGATGCAAAAATGGAAAGCAAAAAACCAACGTTCAGAGTTGATGTTGGCAATATATGTTAGGCGATATGTTTATGCCTAGGCAGAAGCATCAATGTGATATGCTGGCGTGTCGAAAGAGATATGCAACTCTATTGATTACGTGACCCACTGGAGGTCTAATAGAGGTAAGCTGTCTTTCAGTGGCGTGGAGAACAAGTGATAGCACACATGGAAATACGAGTGGCGCAAGTGTATGTAAGCATACAGGTGTGTTGTAGAGAGGAACACATTTTTAAAACAGAGCAAAACATATGTACATGCCAAAAAATATAATTTGAGAGAAAGATGTAAATGTTCACGCAAAAAGTTCCTTGGTGAAATGTTCAGTCTGTTCAATTAGCTGATCAAAGTTCATTAAAAAAAGTGTTTTTCGTCGATATAGAAACACTGGCTCGGGAATGAAATTTGCTTACGGGGTGCAAACCCAGGTCCAAAATTTTTTTACAAACAAGGTCTTGTTATTTATTTTTGTGATTTGTTCTTTTAGAAGGAACCTAACCTCAAGCTATTTTGTACACATCACTTTTTTATTCACTGTTTTGTAAACCTTGAGAAAAATAA
>NC_069008.1:2219602-2222409 GCF_001194135.2 Octopus bimaculoides
ACTGGGCAGACAAAATGTTCTTTGTTTTGTTTTGCTTGGAATGTGGAGGATGCAGAGTCACTCGGGTTCTGAAAGTGTGACAATTGTTCATAACCATAAGAAAAAGCAATTTATTTTTATTTGTTGATGTGGACATTGGGGACATTTCATTTGAGAAGACGAATAGGCGAAGAATTTGTACTTACTGGAAAGACTTGAACACACATGCCTCTGGAGTTGCAAAGGATCCGATGGGAGATTTAATGTGTCGGTGGACCTTTGCTTTTTTGGCACGAAACACAGGTTCTAACCCAGTCAGGGGTGTCCTTGTTGATGTTGGGCCACACGAAACGGGTTGATATCAGCTTTTGTGTGTGTGTGCGTGTGTGGGGGGACCAGGATATGCTAGAGAATGCAAAGCGGAGAAAACGGTATGTCTTCGTTTCTGCGGCATGTATGGACGTTCACGACCATACATGCACAAAATATAGCAAAGGGTATTGTTGATTGCTGAAGTTTCAGAGATGATGAATTCCGGAGCTGTAGTAGTTCTTCGTCATCTTGTTGATCAGCTGCAATCTGCTAGACATCAATGGAGGTGCAATGGCCCAGTGGTTAGGGCAGCGGACTCGTGGTCATAGGATCGCTGTTTCGGTTCCCAGACCGGGCGTTGTGAGTGTTTATTGAGCGAAATCACCTAAAAGCCCCACGAGGCTCTGGCAGGGGCTAGTGGCGAACCCTGCTGTACTCTTCCACCACAACTTTCTCTCACTCTTTCTTCCTCTTTCTGTTGTGCCTGTAATTCAAAGGGGTCAGTCTTGTCACACTCTGTGTCACGCTGAATATCCCCTGAGAACTACGTTAAGGGTACACGTGTCTGTGGAGTGCTCAGCCACTTGCACGTTAATTTCACGAGCAGGCTGTTCCGTTGATCGGATCAACTGGAACCCTCGTCATCGTAAGCGACGGAGGGCCAACAACAAGCTAGACAGCAATGGTCGCAGTGGGGTGGATAGCGTTAAGCTCGAAACGTGACAGGGTATCAGCTGCAGAGTCGTTTGCACCCTTGATGTGGCGAAAGTGTATCGTGTACGGTGCCATGAAGTCTAGATGTCGGACTTCCCTGAGTGAGTGACGATCAGGCTTGGCGTTGAAGGCAAAAACCAGCAGTTTTACGGCCGGTATAAGTGGAGAAAACGTGACCTTCCAGCATGTGTCGAAAATGCTTGACAATGAGATACACTGCCAGTGATTCTCAACCGAAGGTACTGTACTTAGTCCCGGTGGGATTTAAGCGCTTGGAGAAGAAAGAGGTTGTAGGGATGTAGCTTGACCCTGCCTGAGATTTGAAACCAAACCCACTAGCTTGTTGCTAGTCAAAACGTGTGGGATATCCTCTTCAAATTGGATAATTGATGAAGAAACACTCGACGCCTTAGGACTTGTGCTGGTCAAGGAAAGGTCAGTCCTTTGTTTAGGATTTGACCTACATTACTGACCACAGTCTATTTAACAGAGAGAATTTCCTATCTCTTTCACTTTTTGTGTCAGCAGACCAAGGAGCAACACGTTCTACTGCGTCAGCCATGACCAAGAACAACACTCCCTTTTGCCCTTAGCTCGACATAAGAACAGAAGCTTTCGACTGCAAGACGATGCCACCTTTAACCATTCATTCGTTACTCTTTCATTCTCTACTGACAGACTATTAAGTACGAACCAGCGAGCTAACATAGTCGTTTCTATCACTAGAATTGCTACTGAATTTTTAACCACCTATCTGGCTAACGAATAAATTTATGTAAATAATAGTTCTTCCTTCTTGGTGTACTTTCTTCGATATTTATTGGTTTCTCCGTCGCGAGAACCTTCAAGCGTTACACCTACATGCTACATTATATCGCCGTGTATAGCACAATTACATCCAGCCCGCGACAACGTTACGAAATACTGTCAGTGAGTTGTTGGAGCACACCTATAACTCCGGAATTGGATGCATCAACTAGTACACAGAGTGGGGCGCCTGGTTTGGGATACACCAATATGGTAGTGTTCGATAATGTTGTTTTCAAGCTAGCAAGAGGTAAGTTGTTCTTCACTCAGGGCATTTTTTTATTTTTATTTTCGCTTGTTCGCTGTCACAACAAATCTGTGAGCGGTTGGGCTGTCTGGGGTAAAATTTTGCAGTAGAAATTCACCAAGTCAAGCCAAGAAATTCCCGGAATTTGCGGAGAGATGTGGGTAGTGGAAAATCCACGATGGCTTTGACTTTCTCGGGAAGTGGGTGAATGCCATCCTTATTGACGATGTGCCCAAGAAAATAACTTGGTAACAGAAATTATGTTTCTTAATATGACGGGCAGAAAGTAAATAAGAAATTTTGATGGAAAATAAAGTATTGTATGAGTTAAAACGATATTTATCACTCAATGAAGCAAAGCGCCAGTATTGAAGGAACCAGAAAGAAAACGTCAACAACAGAAAAACACAAAATTGTACAGATTGAATTGAAATTTATGAAGATACTTCTGTCAGTAAATTATGAAATTACTTACATCAGTAACTGTGAACTTTTTTTCTGTTCATCATTTGTCACTGTTTGTTTGTAAATAGCGATTCAAAACTTAAGACTTACTGTGAAAACCACCACTAAGAACAACTTCTGTTGCCTCACTTGAACGTCAGTTTCAACGATGAATTCTTCAACAGAGCAGTCATCGACATTGAGGACAGCCTATTTGCTGCCTGGTGTAATGACCTTTCATTTTATGTGTATGGCAGAATAATGCCACACACTAGACTTCCAAAATAAACAAACACATTTTTAC
>NC_069008.1:2222848-2226834 GCF_001194135.2 Octopus bimaculoides
TGTGTGTGTGTGTGTGTTTGCCCCTCACCGTCGCTTGACAATCAATGCTGGTGTGGTTATGTCCCTATAATTTAGCAGTTTGGCAAAAGAGACTGATAGAATAAGTACTAGGCTTACAAAGAATAAGTCCTGGAGTTGATTTCTTTAACTAAAACCCTTTAAGATGGTGCTCCAGCATGGCTGCAGTCAAATGACTGAAACATCTAAAAGAATAAAAGAATTATTGTAAAAACCAAATAACCCTTTCATTACTGTATTTATTTTGAGATGCTCTGTGTTTCTCTCAATTAGATTAAATATAACAAAGAATTTAGTAAAATAACTTTGTTATCATTAAGCTAGAGTTAGGAACATAAATTGTGGCTAAGGTTTGGTGGAAGATTTTAATTCAAAATTTATGAAAACAAGACATTTCTACTACAGAGTCGGTTTCAGCCAGGCTGGTAACGAAAGGGTTAAAACAATGGCAATTTCAAAAGAAATGTGGGAACAGAAGGGTGAAAGATTGTTACCGAGAGGATACTTCATCACAGAAATTATTGATACAACTTTTTTCTTCAGAGCAATGTTTGTTCTTCATCTTGGTACTTTTCAGAATGGCATTGCTTTCTTCTTGTGTGGCTGCGTTTGTGTTTAGTTACATCACTATTTTGAGAGAATGATTTACCACAGATATCGCAGTGATGTGGTTTCTCTCCTGTGTGAATATATTTGTGAATGGTTAAGTGACCTCTCTGAGAGAATGATTTACCACAAATATCGCAGTCATATGGTTTCTCTCCTGTATGAATGTGTTTGTGTGTAGTTAAGTGAGCTGTTTGAGAGAATGAGATACCACAGATATCACAATGGTATGGTCTTTCTCCTGTATGAATACGTGTGTGAGTAGTTAAATGACAACTTACAGAGAATGATTTACCACAGACACCACAGTGATATGGTTTCTCTCCTGTATGAATACGTTTGTGTCTAAGCAAGCCAGTACTTGAAGAAAATAATTTACCACAAACATCACAGTGGAATGGTTTCTCATCTGAATGAATGTGTCTGTGAGTACTTAACTGGCCTGTTTGAGAGAATGATTTACCACAGATATTGCAGTGATATGGTTTCTGTCCTGTGTGAATATGTATATGTTTAGTTAAGTAGCTCCTTTCAGAAAATGATTTACCACAAACGTCACAGTGATATGGTTTCTCTCCTGTATGAATACGTCTATGTCTAAGCAAGCTACTACTTCTAGAAAATAATTTACCACAAACATCGCAGTGGTATGGTTTCTCATCTGAATGAATGTGTTTGTGTTTAGTTAGATTACCTTTTTGAGAGAATGATTTATCACAGATATCACACTGATATGGTTTTTCTATCTCTTTCAGCATATCATCATGAAAATTAATCATGCCAGTTTGTGGTATACATTTAACATGGTTTTCACAATTCATTTTCAATAACACTGTGTAACAAGATTTTGTTGTTGTTTTTGGTCAGTAAATGTTATTTCCTGTTTGTTTCTATCTAGAAATCAAAGAAAATCTCTACTATTCCCTTCAAACTTTGCTTTTGCCACCTGGATATCAATGTTTTGAAACTGACCTATTTTTCCATTACATTTCAGACAGATTCAGCTCTGAGCTGCTGAAGCAGAAATATCATTATAGCAAATATTCTGCTCAATACCACAGATTTGCTTGACCATAGCCACTTGAGCATGTCCCATTAGCAGCTGATAATATGTGCATCTCTGATGATGAGCAGTAGTGGGGGGGGGGGGAGCATCATAGCCAGGTCTTAAGAGAAATTCTTTGGGGTTTCAACAAATGTAACAAAATCAAAGTCTGAAGGAAATATTAGTCATTTTTCAAACTTTCTAGGGGTGAGTGTATAGGAAATAATTGCTACCCAAGAGCAACAATCATGTTACACAGTAATTTTTGTTGTTATGACACAATATCTTTTCTTTATATTCCTCTTTATACTTCATTCGTAACAGATGTGAGTCTTGTATTTCCATCAACTGTAATCTTCATCAATATATGAAAATGGTACAAACTGCAAACTCTTGCTATTTTGTCCAAGAAGCATCCAGTACAAAACTCAGGTGATAATTTGATCACGGATTTGTTTCTGTTCTCTATAACAGCTGACTTGAATTTTTAAGACAATAAATATCAATGAAGCATCTAATGTAAAAAATCTGTCCTTGTCTCATCTGATAATCTGAAATAACAGAGAAACAACAGTGTAAGATATAAACGGTACAAAAATAGGAAATTTTACTAAATTTCTTATAGAGATAAACTGAAGTAAACATTTATCACAATTATATGGCTTCACACCTGCATTAATTATTTGTGTTTGTTAAGTTACTTTGTTCAGGGAATGAACTTACAACTGAACTTCACTTTTCAATTTGTTGTTTAAATTACATCATGCAACTTAGATGCAAGCATGGTAGTTATGGGTTCAATCCCACTGCACACTATCTTGAGCAAGTACATTGCTAGTACATTTGGAAGATGGAAACTGAAAGAAGCCCATCTTATAAATGTGTCCATTTATAAGTTTTTTTTTCCTCCACTGATATCTTATGACATTAAAATTTTAGGAGATTAATTCAAGGTTTATGAAGAAATAAATTCTTTTGAATCATCTCTTGCTTTTTAAAAGAAATACACATATTTCCTACCAACTGATACCCTGGTGGAGATGCATTGTGCAATAAAATGGTTCATATTTGGTCGATTAAAAATGCAAATGGCAAGTATTTATTGACCTTTTTCTTTCCTTTAAAAATCGGCATGAACTTTCTGGACAACCCAATATATACACATATACACACAACATTTTATAAAATCTTATGTCTATAGAGCACTGTCCAAGGGTTTATAACAGATGGACTGTTGACAGGAACTTCACAGCAAGGCTAGCTAGTGACCTGGTCTGCAAAGAAGGGACTTCCGGTTAGGCAGGACTATTGTCAGGGATCTTAGATGGGTGATCACATTTGCCCTCACGGTGTATAACGTAACGAAACGAAATACTACACCAACAGACTCTTGTTTCAGGTTGATGTTTTGTGTATAGCGTAATGAATCTACAGGGTGTCCACAAAGTCTGGGTACATGGGGACTAGCACATGCTTTAAGAAATTATTATTTCTTATATTTAATTTTTTATGTTAAGATTTTATTTACTCCATGTACCCGCATGGGAATTAAAACATACTTTAAGAAATTATTATTTCTTATATTTAATTTTTTATGTTAAGATTTTATTTACTCCATGTACCTACATGGGGATTAACACATAATTTAAGGAATTATTATTTCTTATATTTAATTGTTTATGCTATGAATTTATTTACTCCATGTACCCACATGGGGATTAACACATACTTTAAGAAATTATTATTTCTTATATTTAATTGTTTATGTTATGATTTTATTTACTCCATGTACCCAGACTTTGTGGACACCCTGTATATATTAATGTTTAATATGTTATATCTTATCTGTCATGCCACACAAGTCGATGCTCATAGTGAAATATTTTTAGTTGAAATTTTGTGTCCAGGGAGTCATTCCCTTTTAGTGCCTTATTATTTAACACACAGGTTCGATTTCCACTCATTTAATTATCATTTTTTCTAAAATTTTCGTTGTGTCTAGCAAGCTTTTCAATAATCAATGTGTTTAGTTGAAATGATTCGCGTCTACTTTTAATTTAAGATTCAATTATATTTTAAACCAGGGGTCGGCGAACTGGAGTAAATTAACTCAAGTCGGGTAAAAATGAAGCTCTTGGGGGTAATGAGGACTTATTAGACATAAATAAAACTATATAAAAAGTTCTTCTAGGAAAAACTTTCTCCCCCACCCATTTTCTCGCAAATTATTGGTTTTTAAAAAAATTTTTTTCCCAAAAACCCACGTTTTCGGATACGGAGATTCCGGAAAATTGTCAAATTTCGGATACGGAGATTC
>NC_069008.1:2227024-2229521 GCF_001194135.2 Octopus bimaculoides
TAAAGAATTTAGGGGGGCGGGGAGGAGGGGTAATTTGAAAATCCCAATTTTTGCCAATTTTTTTGCAGATTCATATTCTCCGGAGCCGAAAACAGGGGTTTGTGTACAAAAAATTTTTTTTTTTTTTAAAGGGGTGTTTTTGGGGGGTACAAAAGGAAGTCTTGCCCTTCTGGCAACACTGCGTCTGTCCAAAGTAATGGACGTGTTTAGTAGTCGTCACGTCAAACAGATTCAGTAGACCTTTTGAATTTAAAGAATCTATGATTTTCTGCCTTTCAAATCAAAGGGGTAACGCAGGCGTAAATATCTATATTTTGTGGTAATTGGTTACAAAAGTTCCCCGATCCCCGTTTTAAACAGGGTGGACAATTTTAAAAAGAAAACATTGCAAATGAACACAACAAAGCAAGGCATTTGATAAATTATTATAAGTTACTAATTTCTGCAAACTTCAATGATTGGAGAGGATTTCAGAATATTTTCAAGTTATAACACACAAGAAGGTAAAATGTCGACGATTGCGACTCTACAACGCAGTAGTTTATATGCTAGAAGTAGAAGTAAAATCTCAAAAACATCACAGCAATCTGTTATCCATAAAAGACACTGGCGGACCGAAGACAAAGAAAGGACACACGAAAAACGAGAGACTTTAATACTTACGGAAGTGTTTTATAAAAGATATTGGTATAACAATGTAGTGGTACTTGAGAAATATTTTATAAAGGTAATCGCTATAGTCATGTGTAGTAACGTTTCAATTTTAGCGTACATATTGTAGAAGTAACACGAAATTGATTTCGTGTCAAATTATACTAATTGCGCATGCGTATCAATTTATTTACGGAAGCTAACTCTCAGTGCATCCCTTTATTCTTTCAAGCAATTGCCACCGGTAGTAGTTCACCTCGTTTGTTTTTTTGCCAAAAAACCCCACGTTTTCGGATACGGAGATTCCGGAAAATTGCCAAAAATCGGAATTTTGAAATTTTTCGAGCACCCCCCCCCCCATAATTTCTTCATTTTTCACTTTTTTCCATAACCCTAACCCTAAAACCCTACGACTACAAAAAAAACAAAAAAAAACAATAATAAGGAAATAAAATAAATAAATCGATTTTCGAACGTTGGGCAATATGCGCGTATGATAGCTATGGCAGCATCTGGCAACGCAGGCCTCTCTCAAACCTAGACATCCACTGCTTGCTACTGTCTTTCACTCAGTCGCTTTCAAGCATCAGTTGTGTTGAAAAATATAAATCCTACATACGACCAGATCGACTTAAGATCCGTCGGTCGGAACAGAACTCAGTCGTAAGTCGAAAAGAAGGTGTATACTGGAAGACCACCGTGGTATTGTGTAGTCTCTCCGGATTCCAAACGTTGCATAATCTACACAATGCAGCAGTGTGTTCGTAACAACTTTTAGTTCAGTATCTAACATTGATGGTTTGTTTGATGACTCATGGTTAATTCTCTATGTATGTGCGTGACCATTATGGGCCTTGGACGCTGCTGGCTTCTCGTCTCAACTTGAGCCAGCAGGTCTCCACAGGATAACCATCTTCTCATTCGAAGAAGGCAGATCTCTACTATGGAACATGACGTGCAGCGACACGTTTTCCGGCTCTAACCTTGCTGCTTTGACGACAAACTGGGTTGGCTGCTGCAGCGTGTGTTGCTGATCGTTCACCGCAGCAATGCAATCGCTATCGTTACTGCGGGCGCAGTTGAGCACAACATTTGTTCTAGTGCGTGTGACCTATCATCTCCTCCCCATCCAACGGTAAATTTTCAGATTAACACCCGCACGATTTCCACTAGGGTGTTAGGGTTAGGGTTTTAGGGTTAGGGTTTAGGGTTAGGGTTAGGGTTTTAGGCTCAGGGTTAGGGTTAGGACTAGGGTTAAGGTTATGGTTCGGTAATCGTGCGGGTGTTAATCTGAAAATTTACCCATCCATCTTCCACTGCTTACCCCACCCCCACTTAGTTTGTTTTCCATTCTTATTCCTTTATATATTGACAAACAACGGCACTAATTTTATTCAAGGGAAAAAATCCCATTACATCGCACAACGTTTTGTTGACAATCCATAGCAGTAATTGTTTTCACCTCAATAGACGCCAGTGATTGGTTGAAATTCCTGAAATACGACAACTTTTAACATGAAATAACTTCGAATATAAAAATTTTTCTCTGTTCTATAAGACAAAATATACAAGTATACGAAGTTTGAAAGTGTTTTGGTAGAAAACACACTAAATAAAACATAAATAAAACAAGGTGCCTGCCAAATCAGAAAGATCCTCAACATTTTGCATGTAGTGAAGAATTATGTGTACCAACAACAAATTAAGTCCAGTGAATAAATTATTCTTAATTATGAATCGATTCACTCATTTGTTTACTTCAAAGGCATACACATTCCTTTTGCATCTGTTTACCATGATACACATCTAACCACTACAAATCTTTTACTCATTCCATCTATTTTAC
>NC_069008.1:2229787-2232863 GCF_001194135.2 Octopus bimaculoides
TTACCAACCACATGGTTCCAGGTTCATTCCCAATGCGTGGTACCTTGGGCAAGTGTCTTCTACTATAGCCTCGGGCCAACCAAAGCCTTGTGAGTGGATTTGGTAGACGGAAACTGAAAGAAGCCTGTCATATATATGTATATATATATATATATATATATATGTATGTGTGTGTATATGTTTGTGTGTCTGTGTTTGTCCCCCAACATCGCTTGACAACCAATGGTGGTGTGTTTACGTCCCCGTAACTTAGCGGTTTGGCAAAAGAGACCGATAGAATTAGTACTAGGCATCCAAAGAATAGGTCCTGGGGTCGATCTGCTCGATTAAAGGTGGTGCTCCAGCATGACCGCAGTCAAGTGACTGAAACAACTAAAAGAATATATATATGCATATATGGGTACAGGACGTCACAAAAGCTAAACAACATGAAATACGAAGACATTTTTTTTTGCGAACAACGAGAGAAAGAAATACGGTAAAATTGAATGTTTATATATTAATTAAGATGTGTCGATGGCAGTCAAACACACTGGTCATTACGAATTTGGATTATTGTAGTAATAAATATCAACTGTTGACATTAAAAGTGGAATTTCCATTGTCGTTGGTAATTTACCAAACAAGAAATAAATATAAATATGTGGCTTCTTTATCAAACAATCAACTGGTTTTTAGTAAATGGAGAGATGACAGTCATTTGTATTTTGTAGATATGGATGAAATACATTCGAGTTTGGAGGAAATAAAACAAATAGACATACCTGAACCATTATTAACGAGAGGCAAATATACAAATTATTGTGATGAAATCAAGGATATTAAAGTTACTGCTGAAGATGTCATCATTGTTTTCAACTTAAGTTTCATAATTTTCTTCAACAATGGTGGTCAATATTTACATTCAGTTAGACACTACATGATTAGTTCTTCCGATGGTGTAAAGATGGCAATTGATGACAGTTTTTTGTACATTCAGGGTAAGTGGGAGAAATATTTTGAGGAATTTCAATATCAAAACATTTTGTGTTTGACCCAGACTGGGGAATACAACAGAATATTTTTAAATAGAAGAATTTATAAAGATACAGTAGATTTCTCCACTATAAACTGTAAAGGACCAAGGTTTGTTGGAAGCCCTGGGAGGAGATGGAAAACGAATGAATTGTATGTTGAAGGGTTGTTTATGGTGAATAAAGAAAGCTTCCCGGTTGCTCGTTTACAAACAGACGAATTTCCTGTTCAAGTAAAAGATATTGATATTTCTGATGAAGGAAAGACAGTTGTGTGTGAAAAAGCCAATAATGGAACTGTTAAAATATTTAATGAAGACGGGGAGCTGCTATGTCACAGAAATGTGGCAAGTTTAGTTGGTGGTGTGTGTTTTACACAAGGAAAACACATAATGGCCACGGTTCCTAAAAGAAAAGAAATATTTCAACTGAATGGAGAAGATTTGAAGACATCTCAAGCTTGGACAAGTCTCGTCCCTTATGGTGTAATATGGAGAAAAGTGGGGGGTATTTACTGGTGTCAACATATTGAATTGATTGAATGTCATTGCATAAAGATTGATGGGGACCAAGTGAACATTCTGGAATCTGTGTCTTTATTAAATCTTGATTCTGGTCTTTGTTTCACTTCCGTTACATCTGAGGAAATATTCAGTAATGGATTAATTGATAAATTGGAATACAGAGGAGGAGATGGAGATGGAGGAAGAAGAGGTGAATCATGTCAAATAATTGGTAAAGGTAGATTAAAGGTGAGATGTGGTAATTACATAGCGGAGATTAATAATTCAGGAATTGATGAAATATCAGTGAGGAGACTGCCATATAGAACAGCAATGGTCCCTTTTTCCATTCCTGCATTCGAGGAACCTGTTAATTATGATTTTAGGGACCTGAACAGTAAACTAATTAAGTTAGATGAGAATGTGAGTGTGTTGATGTTTCGAGAAAGTGTCACATTAATCAGAACAACAACAACAGTGGACATACTTCAACATGAACAAGAAGAAGAAGCACCACTGGACATTTGTCGGTGGACAGATGAATGTTTCATTGTCGCCTTTGGGAAGGAAATGAGGGTCTTCAACAGGGATCTCTGTTGTTTAAAAACCATCAGAACTAAGAAATACTACAACACAATTTATAAATACAACGACAATCAACTCGTGTGTGGTGGTCATTATATTAGAGACATAACTCAAGAAGAAAGAGACAAGAAATACCAAAGAAAAAGGTACAACAACAAGGATTACTATTATTGCAAAGACCCCAACACCTTTGACTCTTATTATGTGGACGTAGTTGATGTCAAAGATGGGGAATGTAAAGATGAAGTATGTCATGGGGAGACGTGGAAATTTTTAAGGTGGGAGGGAGATGTGGTGGTGGAGGATGTGGGGGTCACATCTTTTGGTGAGGTTATTGTTGTGAGGAGGGAGATAGAGAAGAAGTTTGGAGATTGGATTGATTTCTGTTTTGTGGAATGGTTCAGGAAAAAGTTGTTGGTGAGGAGGATAAGAATGGAAGGAAGAATACATTTTGGTCGGGATTATTGTATTGCAAGACTTCGTCTAACCACAAAGGGTGAATGCGTTTCTATAACAGATCCAAAAAGCAATATTTTCCAAATACCTGGACACATTGAAGAGGAAATCCGGACAGTGGAAGATATTAAAATCCAGACACTGGAAAATAATCCAAAATATTTAATCCTCAGGAATATTGATAATGAAATCTTCCAAGTTCTTGGTTTTGATGTTTCAGAAAATTCTTTGATGATTTTTGGAATTATTCCTGGACGTCAATCTTTTGCTTTCTTTCATTATGACAAATAAATATTTTTAGAAATATTAAACTTGAATCTTGTTATTATTATTATTATTATTGTAAATGGGTTCACCTGGGAATCGAACCTGCATCGCATACATTGCATTCTACACACTAACAATTATTGTTGTAACATTCTTCAACATACTCTCTTTGTGTGTGTGTGTGTGTGTGTGTATTTATATACAATATATATACATGTGTTTATATATATATATATATATATATATATATAT
>NC_069008.1:2233540-2236040 GCF_001194135.2 Octopus bimaculoides
ATTCCTGCCTAATGGCTCACTGACTGCAGACCCCAAATGGATAAGTGAAGTGCTCAGTGTGCAATTCAAGAGTGTTTTCACTTCTCCTCTGAGTCACACGCCAGATCATACATTCAAAATAAATGGAAGTGGAGAGACAAGTTACTGAAGAGATTGCAAGAGTGCAATGAAATGATTTAACAAAAAACTATATAAATTAATAAAGGACTGAAGCAGTGCGTGTGTTTATTACCGGCATAATGCCTCTCCCAAGGTTTAATTGTATTTCTTTCAACACACGTATCCACATCAAGAATCTTGCACACGAAATACACATGTTTTCATCCATGTGCATCAGATGACCGTACCAGCGCAGTTGTCTCTCTTGCACATCACATCTGATGCCTCTTATGCCCAGCTTTTCCCTCATGATGCTTACACTCTATCATGTATGCACACTGACACTACACATCCAGCAAAGCATACTAGCTTCATTTCTTGCAATACACACACACACACACACACACACACATATATATATATACATATATACAATGAGCCTCTTTCAGTTTCCGTCTACCAAATCCACTCACAAGGCTTTGGTCGGCCCGAGGCTATAGTAGAAGACACTTGCCCAAGGTGCCATGCAGTGGGACTGAACCCGGAACCATGTGGTTGGTAAGCAAGCTACTTATCACACAGCCACTCCTGCGCCTATATATATATATATATATATATACATGTATACATACGTATGTATGTATATATATATATATGAGTGTATGTGTGTGTGTGTGTAAAAAGCACCCATTACATTCTGTAGAATGGTTGGTGTTAATTTGGAACCTGAGCTGCTCCCTGGCTGGCCAGCCCTTGTAAAACTGTCCAAATGGTGATGGTGTCAAGTAAAAAAAAAAAGCACCCAGAACACACTGTTGAGAGGTTGGCATTAAGATGGGCATCCAGTCGTAGAAACCAAGCTCCTCCCCAAAAAACAAACAATGGAATCTTGTGCAGCTCCTGGCCTTGCCATTTTCTGTTATGCTGTCCAACCCATGCCAGCATGGAAAACGGACACTAAATGATGATGATGATGATTCAATGTCAACTAAATCACTTATGTCTGTTCTCCCTTCTGAAAATACCTTGGATGGAAAATATGTTAGTAATATCAAATAATGATTTCATTAAAAACATCACAAAGGTTGTGATTATAGTGGGTGAACTTTGTTATATCTTCATTCCTATGAAGACATATCTATGGTTTATATACGACATTAGTTTCAAAGAAAGATTTTTGTTATTGTACAGTTAGTTACCTGTCTGTATGAACATAGACGTGCCTCGTTAAGTGACTTTTTCGAGAGAATGATTTGCCACAAATTTCACAGTTATATGGTTTCTTGCCTGTATGAACATATTTGTGTGTAGTCAAGTGACTGCTCTGAGAAAATGATTTACCACAGACATCACAGTGATATGGCTTCTCTCCAGTATGAATATGTTTATGTGCAGATAACTCACCGCTCTAACAGAATGATTTACCACAGATATCACAGTAATATGGTTTCTCTCCTGTATGAATATATTTGTGTGTTTTTAAGCTCCCTGGCAAAGAGAATGATTTACCACAGATATCACAGTAATATGGTTTCTCTCCTGTATGAATATATTTGTGTGTTTTTAAGCTCCCTGGCAAAGAGAATGATTTACCACAGATATCACAAGGACATTGTTTCTCTCCTGTATGAATATATTTGTGTGTAGTTAAGTTACCTCTCAGAGAGAATGATTTACCACAGATATCACAGTGATATGGTTTCTCTCCTGTATGAATATATTTGTGTGTAGTTAAGTTACCTCTCAGAGAGAATGATTTACCACAGATATCACAGCGATATGGTTTCTCTCCTGTATGAATATATTTGTGTTTTTTTAAGTTCCCTGCGTGAGAAAATGATTTACCACAGATATCACACTGATATGGTTTCTCTCCTGCATGAATGCGTCTGTGATAAGATAAGAGATAATTTTTGAAAATGATTTTCCACAGATATCACACTGATATGGTTTCTCTCCCGTATGAATAAATTTGTGTGTAGTTAAGGTATTTCTCTGAGAGAATGATTTATCACAGAGATTACAGCAATACGGTTTTTCCCCTGTATGGATATGTTTGTGAGAAGTAAGGAAACATTTATAAGAGAAAGTCTTTTTACAGACATCACAACGGTATGATGATTTCCCTGTCTCTTTTGGCATCTCTTTCCCATGTAATTCACTTTTCCACAATTTTTCTTCCTTTATATGAATATTATCCTTCTTCTGTTTGTATAGATCATTCCCAGCAAATATTCCCTCTTTTACACTTCTGTCAACTGTGATCTTTCTTGATATCTGAAAATGGCTTCAGATTCTTGGCCAATTTCTTTAATTAGGTAGAAAAATTCTCTATACATTCCAGAGAGTGAAGAAGGGAAATTGCATCATAAACTTCCACTTACAAGAACTAATTCATCAA
>NC_069008.1:2238304-2239031 GCF_001194135.2 Octopus bimaculoides
TGCTCGTAGATGCATCAGTTGTTGTTCATATTACTCTTGTTGCTGTTTCGGCTGTTATCTTTCATTCTTGTTACCCATGTTATTGTTATTGTTGTTGCTATTGTTGTAATTGTTATTGTTGTTTTTATTTTCATTTTAGTTAATATTGTTGCTATTGCTGTTATTGTTGTTGTTGTTATTGCTACTGTTTTCACTGTTGTTTTCCTAATGGTCGGTGTTGTTGGTGTTGTTTCTCCCGTTGTTATTTCGAAATTTTTACCGTTCTCCCCTACTCTCCCCTACTCTCCCTTCTTATCTTTCATTCCGTCATCTTTCCCTCCTTTTAACCATAATTTGTTTATCCATTTGTTTGTTTGTTTCCTTCTTTCTTTGTTACGCACATACATGCATATATACATACATGTATATACATATACATACATGTATATACATATACACAAAAGAAAGGTAAACAGCATCAAATCTGGTATATTTACGTCAATCACATTAATAATTGACAAAATATCAAGCACGCGCACACACAGAGAGGAAAGAAACGCAAACACACATACACACACTTGCTAATCTGTATACACACACATACAGACACACACACACACATAAAAATACACACACACTTGTCGTTTTGCATACACACACAAACATACATGTACGTGCCATGAAGACACTCATTCACACACACATACACACACGTCCTTGATTTTTCGTTATATATATATATATATAT
>NC_069008.1:2239640-2240320 GCF_001194135.2 Octopus bimaculoides
ATATATATATATATATTTCCCGTTCTCCCCATAATTTGTCCTTTTGCCTTTCGTCTTTTTTTTTTTTGTACTAGTCCTATACTGTCTTTCATGTTCGTTCATTTATACCCAACCAGCTTTTTATTGCTGCTGTCGCCAAATTGAACAATATTATCGATAAGGTGTCGAAATTATGACGAATTTTGGTCGATAACTGACGAGGGGTGAAGGTGTCCATGTCCTTTTGTGCATTCTTTCCCCTTTTCCTTATGTTCTTTTGTCATCCTTCTGTGTCACATTTTACTATTATATATATATATATGTTTGTTATCAGTTGGTCGTCCATAAGACAGAGAAAAAAGCACATTCAGTATGAGAAATAGCACATTTGTATCTTTATATGACTGAGCAGTTATTTTCCTGGCTACGGTATATAACAAGTTAGAATGTCAGCCATGTTACTATCGGTTTCGCGTCAACAATTACACTTGGCAATATCGACGGCTCTTCATTGCGAAGCGTCGACAACGTTCTGATCATTTATACGATATATATATATGTCTACACACACACACACACACACACACACACACACACACACACACACACACATGTAATATATTGGGTTGGCAACTAAGTTTCTGCCGTTTTAAAAATTTTGGAATTTATTGGGTTTTTAAATTTCGGAATCTATTTTTTTT
>NC_069008.1:2240747-2243478 GCF_001194135.2 Octopus bimaculoides
ACACACACACACACACACACACACACACACACACACACACATGTAATATATTGGGTTGGCAACTAAGTTTCTGCCGTTTTAAAAATTTTGGAATTTATTGGGTTTTTAAATTTCGGAATCTATTTTTTTTTCGAGAATTCTATTTTTGAATCATTTTGGAATCTATTTTGCTTTTTTTTTTTCTAGTTAATTTTAGCTAATTTTTGTCTATTTTCAGATCATTAAAATGGAACGTCAAGTTAGGAAAAACGAGCATTTTCGACACCTCCTTCTTTTTGCTTTTAATCAAGGTTCTAAGGCTGCAAAAGCTGCTTGCGACATTTGTGCTGTGTATGGAGAGGGTGCCATAGCTGAAAGAACCGCTTGTGATTGGTATGCCAAGTTCAAAAATGGAAATTTTGACCTCAAAGACACACCTCGTTCTGGCCGTCCAGTTGAGTTCAATGAAGAGCGATTAAAGCAACTTTTGCACGAAAATTCTCGTCAAACGAGAAGGGAACTGGCAGAGAAAATGGAATGCCTCCACATTGTTTGACCTTTGCTTTGCATTTGTTCAAGTTGGCTCCAAGTCTCTCCCAGAGACCTCAAGAGACAACAAGGTAGAAGTTCGCATTGGTGCCATAGTTCGCCTAGGGTGCCATATATTTGTTTTTGTACATAGTATCGTTCTAGAAAATGTTTAAGAAATCATAAGAAAATTATGTTTGTTTTAAAATTTGAGATTACATAGAAAGTATTTTGCGTAGGATATGGGTAGTTCTCATGAGCACTATCTTTTGAATTTCTGCCATTTTGGAGTTTCCTGGTATCTGAGCTAGGTAGCAATCAGTCCCTTTTGCTATCATTCCTAGGGCACCTATGACAACAGGTATTGTTTTAGTCTTGAGGTTTTACACTTTGCTAATTTCTATTTCAAGATCTTTATATTTGCTCAGTTTTTGGTAGGTCTTGACAGATACGCTTATATCGATTGGGACAGTCATACCAACGAAGAGGCATGATTTTTGTCTGAAGTCTTTCAATATGTTTATTATTTACATTATTTACATTTGACGGATATTTGTCCTCATCTTGTTCATTGTTAACACGTTTCGGCTGATATACCCTCCAGCCTTCTTCAGGCGTCTTGGGGAAATTTCGAACCTGGGTTCTCATTTCTAAGGTATTTCTCGATGTTATTATTATTATTATTATTATTTTTATCTTGTGAGTAAATACGCTTACCGCATTTTTGCTTGCTTTTGTTATTTTTTCATAGCATGATAAAAAACAAAAATGTATGTTTCTTAATAGATTCGTTTCAAACTATCGCTTTTCTTCCAAGTTCAATATTCTGAGGGAGTAGAACAATAAAAAAAACAAAAAACTCCTAAAATATTGGATGTTGCTTCTTGAAAAATACTCTTTTGCAAAACTGTAGGTAAATGCTTTTAAGGCCGATTATCTTATTTTTTTCTGAGATAATTGTTCCGAGTATTCGGTCGTTTAAACCATTGGTAGTCCGATTTAAATTTATCCTTCTCACGTTCGATTTTCTTGTATTCGGTTTTATGATTCAAATCCAGATATTTACACCTTTCATGTCCCGCTAAAGTGTAATAGTAGGAGGAAGAGAGACAGAAGAAAGAGAAGCAGTGCTAGTGAGGATGGGTGGTAATGGAAGCCATAGTTGTTTTTGGTAAAGCTAGTGAAGATTGAGTAAGTAGAAGGAAGAGGGCGGGATGAGAAAGAAAGAGAAGAAACAATGTATGGAAGACCGTCAAAGAGGAAGGCCATCCTTGAGTTTGGATGTCATTGTGTCTGTCTGTGTATACATATACAGACACAAATAAATACACACATATTGATACATGCGCACACAACACATACACACATACACATACATACACACACACATTCTCTCTCCCTCGGAATCAGTAATAATGTACCGTGAGAAGATCATGGGAAGGGGACCAATATACTGTCCCTAACCAGAAAAATAAGAGATGAGGTCGAGCGAAGGGGCTCTTCCATGTAACAAAAAACAAGATAAGCTGCTGCTGCTGCTGCTACTACTACTACTACACGAATAAATAAATAAAATATATAAGATAGAATAAAACGTCCGAGGAAACCATCAAAGATGGCGGCCGTCGATCGAGAGCGAATTGCTGTTCGGTGAGAAACGTTTAAAAGTAATTAAATAAATAAATTAATAAATAAATAAAATAAAAGCAGCACCACCACCACCACCATTAACACCACTAAGCCAGCTCCCTTAAACTATAATTAACATCATACGACACACCTACCACCACCACTACCATTACCACCAATTAACAGCTAATAATAGAATTTTGTTGAATATCGGGAATTGTTTTACAAAACTAGGTCATGTGATCAATGAGGATGAGTTGGGCGCGTGGATTCGTGAGTGTGTATACACATGTATGGAGGTATGTATATATCTATACATATGTACATAGGTACGTATGTATGTATGTATGTATGTATGTATGTATGTATGTATACACACACACGTACCTATATATGTATATATATTTCAAAAGTGTAACAAAAACACAACAAACGAAAAATTTTAGAAAAACAACAGAAGACTCGTAGCTTATTCCTCATGAGTCAACGTGCAAAAGTTCACTACAAATTCGCGCCTTTAACGTTGGCATTGTTCACTTTTGATGGTGCTAGTGGCGAAAAGCCATTGCTCTCTCTCTCTTTCTCTCTCTCTTTA
>NC_069008.1:2246933-2247487 GCF_001194135.2 Octopus bimaculoides
AGTAGTCGTAGTCGTAATAGTAGTAGTAACAGTAGCAGTAGTAGTAGAAGTAGTAGTAGAAGCAGCAGCAGCAGTAGTAGTAGTAGTAGAAATAGTAGTAGTAGTAGTAGTAGTAGCAGCAGTAGTAGTCGTAATAGTAGTGGTAGTAGTAGTAGTAGTAGTAGTGTGTTGGTAATGATCCTAGTGAGTAGTTTCGGCAGTATGTGGTGGTAGTAGTAGTAGTGGTTGTGGTGGTAGTAGTAGTAGTGGTAATGATGATGGCGGTTGCGTCTAACAGTGACGATGGTATGCAGTGGTGCCAGGAGTGTGCGACGGGGGTGGTAGTGGGTGCGTAGTGGTGGCAGTGGTGGTCGTGCGTTAGGAAGGTCACGGTAGTAATACAGTGTCACATTAGTAGTAGTGGTGGTAGTGGTCGTGGTGATGGTAGTAGTGATGGTAGTGGTGGTTTCATCTATTTGTATTTGCACACAGTCAACCGTATTTCCCAATTAGATGCACACACCGTGTGTAAATATACAACTGGTGTGTATGCACTTTCAAACTATATATATATA
>NC_069008.1:2247716-2248800 GCF_001194135.2 Octopus bimaculoides
ATATATATATATAAATGTGTATGTGTATATATACATATGTATATATAAGATAGGTAGAGAAACAGATAAATGCATTTATACACACACACACATATATATATATAAATGTGTATGTGTATATATACATATGTATATATATATATATGTGCAAACAAAGACACACACATATACACACATGCACACACTATCTCTGTTGAGAGTGCACGCATGTGTATATATGTGTGTGTCACTTTCTATACATGTGTGTGTGTGTGTGTGTCTGTTTAGTGCTCTGTGAGATATTTGTAACTTCAAATCAATGAATATATTTAAATGTGTTTAAATTTACACGGAATAACACGTGTATACCATACACACACACAGACGCGCGCGCGTGCGTAATACATACACCATATACATAAGACATACGCACATACACTCTCTCACACAGTCACACACATACACAAATACATCACATGCACACACACGTTACACAAATCACACAAACGTCATATTTCACAGGAGCGCGCACGTCACATTACAATACACGCACACACACACCATACGCTACATGCACAAGGCACACAGACACAGATACACATACACACACACATAGCTCACACATCTTACACACACAAGGAAACATCACACAACACACACACACACACACACCCAATATATTTCACATGTGCGCTTGTCACATTACACACACACACACACATACCATACACAACATATACACCATACAGTACATGTACAAAGCCTCGCATACACACATATACACTCACACTGTCTCAAACACACACACACATGACTCTCATTACACACACATTACACACACACACACACACGTCATATATTTCACACGCACGCGCGTCACACAACACACGCGCCCACACACACACACACACACACACATTCCAACACACACCACGTACATCGCACGCCACATTCAACAAGAAACACACATCACACACACACACACCACACCCCAACACACACACACACACACACACACACACATACATACATTCCGCACGTGCCACACCATACCACGCAAACATACAGACATTCATTCCACACACACATACACACATACGTTACG
>NC_069008.1:2248921-2250487 GCF_001194135.2 Octopus bimaculoides
ACACACACATACACACATACGTTACGTACAACGCATACACAAAATATACTACACACTCACACACACGTTCTACACACACATATCATCCACCACGCACATACATTCTTCAAGCACATCATACCACAAGCATATCACACACATACTACGTTCAACACACACACACACACACACACACATCCTATACGACACATCATCTCCACACACTAACACACATAACACATACATAAATCACATTCTTTTCACATACACAATTATACACACACACACACATTTATACACAATTACACACACATTTATAAGCAACTACACACATACACTGGACACACTACTTATAGCACAGACGAACACACACACACACACACACAATTATTGACATATATATATATACACAGAACACAAACATATACCACACACACAACTGTAGAAAACACTCACACGTACACACTACACACACACACAAACACTCACACGTACACAAAATCACACACAAACACACAAACCACCCAAGCAGAGAAAACTACAGAAATACACACACACGTACACACTACACAGACTACACACACACACACAACTACAGAAATACAAACCACACACAAGCACCCCCTCCACACACACACACACACACGTACACAGTGCACACTACACTACACTATACACACACACACAAACACACACACACACACGTACACAGTATGCACTACACTATACTTCACTACACACACACACACACACACACCATACACACACACACACGCAAACCCATGCACACAAAGCCATACACACACAGACCCATACACACAATTCCTATTATTTGAAACAAATATAAAACTGAAATCAAGCAAACGAACACGGATCTATAGAAAGTTTACAATGAAATGTTAAACTTGAAGTGATCGAAACTAGCTTCGTCTGCTTCAATGCATTCACCGCCAACCCCATGCGCGCAGCTTATGCACATTGTTGCATACGTGTCTACATCTTTCGGAGACAATCTTTCAGTGACGCTGGTTCGTTTTTTTGTTGTTGTTGTTGTTCTTAAATTGCTTGGCGGTGTGTGATGGCGGATTTGGTGGGTAGGAGGAACGTTTCTGTACAGAGATAGCTAGGTTTATGTAGCTGTTGGATGTTGTGAAAGAGACTGGTGTGTGTGTACACACACACACACACACACACACACAAACGCATGCGCGCGCATACACACATACAGATATATATGTATGAATATATGACATAGAGAGAGAGATAGAGTGAGAGAGTTTATAGATAAGTATACAGCTTGAGTGTAAGTATATATATATATATATATAAATGTACACACACACACACACACACACATATGCTCGCACGCGCATATATATATATATATATATATATATATAGCAATAGAAAATGGAGGGGAATATGAGGTACTAATCAACTTGCAGACAATGTATTCCGTTGATTAATCTGTTTATTTTATAACTAAATTGACAAAAAAACACAATATACAGACACTTATGACATACCATATCATATCAACAATTAAGATTTCAAATTTAAAGGACATTTAGCAATTGGAGAAGGGAC
>NC_069008.1:2250896-2253622 GCF_001194135.2 Octopus bimaculoides
TATATATATAACCCAAGGTTTATAACTATATATATATATAGTGAGAGAGAGAGAGAGAGAGAGAAAGTGAAAGCAGGAGATAGGGAGAGAGAGATATTGTTTTGATAAGGTTTTGTTAAGTGAGCAAACAATGCTTAAATGTCGATTTGATAGGCAGATATAAAAGGTCTGAATATTGACTAGACAGATAAATATACAGCGTTACGGATGTTTGCATGATATATATGTATAAAACATTATTATTATTATTATTATTATTATTATTAAATTTAATTTTGTAAAGGGAAAAATTGATAATGATCTCGAAGTTTCAGTTTGTTCACCGTCATCAGACGGTGCTTTACTTCGGTTTTTTTTTTCTTGTTCTATATAATCTTTGGCAGGGTGTTTTTGCTTTGGTAGGTGGAGTAATGTGAATGATAATTAAGTGCTGTATAGGTGAAAGTGTGGAAGTAGTTGTGCTGGAAGGAGAAGATAGAGGAGGATAGGAGGAAAGTATGTGTTTGTAGGGTTTGGACGAAGAGATTTATTTCGGTCTAAGACAGGAATATTGTTATTGTTTTGAGTTTAGCCAAGCGAGCAACCCGAAACATCGAAGTCACTATCAACTTTTTTCTTGTAAAAGTTAATAAATATATATTGAACAATCCTTCTGATAAAAGACATTCTTTGACAAATTTACCGTCGGAATAAGTTTATGAATGTTTTACCACTTTTTCACTAACAACATCGCTAACATGTACAATTTCTTTTTGTCCGGTTTGCTTTTTGGGAAAGAGCGTATTTAAACTGCCGATCTGTTTCTTGAGGGATTCAATTTCTTGCTGTCTAATATCTCCTTTAAATTTATCATACTCCGAATGTTTTGAAGTGCAATGCCGCTTAATATCAAATTCTTTAAAAGCGGAAACAGATTTAAAACATATTAAATACATTGGTTTATTTTTTTACTTCAACAAATAAATAACCATTTGTCCACTTTCCCTGGAATTTTCTCATTTCTTCAGAAATCTTTTTTTTTTTTTTTGATAAAGCCATTAGCTTTGACATCAAAAATTAAAATAGAACAAAAACACAGCACTTTTCATACTTACACTTTGAAAATTCCGTTAATCCTGCTTGACAACCTTACACGAATACCACGTGTGTTTACAAGCGTTGAATTATCACAAGTTGTTTTAAGCAGTGGAATCAGAAACTGAACATTAAATCAATATTTTTCTTTCGTTGAATTAGTGTCCCGAGTGGAGATGTTAACTGTAACGCTCTTGAATATTTAGATTGTTGCAGATAGACTCTAAGGCACGTTGAAAATTACACGGTTGTCTGACGATGGCGAATATTTTTCTTTTCTGTCTTAGACGAGCCAATCAGAAAACTTCGCGGGCCGCAGGTTGCCTATGACTGATCTAAGCAAAGTCTTCGTGGACAGTTAATGGGTTGGATGTGGTACTGAAGAAGGAGTAATAACTCCTGAAATATGTATATACACCCATTAAGCTATCTTTTCTATCTTCGATCACATTGTTTGCATAGACGTATTCGTATATGAAACACCTTAACTTTCGGTGCTGGCTCTAACTTCAATAGGAAATCTGTAGAGGTAACTTTGAAAAGTGATAAATATATATGTGTGTGTGTGTGTGTGTGTGTGTGTGTGTGTGTGTGTATATTGATATCGATATAGAGACATAGATATATGTATACACACATATACACAAACACACACATACACACATATATATAGGGTATGTTTTGCTGATAAAGGAAAAGTTATCAAACTAATCCAGAAATTGGTCAATCCCAAACTATCGCCTTTAGTCGAGCAAATCGATCTCAGGACTTATTCTTTGTAAGCCTAGTACTTATTCCATCGGTCTCTTTTGCCGAACAGCTAGATTAGAGGGACATAAACACACCAGCATTGATTATCAAGCGATGTTGGGTGGAGGACTAAACACAGACACACAAACACGCACACACATACGACGGGCTTCTTTCAGTTTCTGATTACCAGATCCACTCACAAGGCTTTTGTCGGACTGAGGCTATAGAAGAAGCCATTTGCCCAAGGTGCCACGCGGTGGGACTGGTCGAATTAGTTTGTAAGTAATCTTTTGTTTTTGTCATCCGGTTCAAGACTGTGGTGGCCACCATTACATGGCTCAGAGGAAGATGATATTTGGAAGCCATTTTCTCAGAGTTGGCAATAATGTGGTTGATGTTTTCAATCTTGGTCGTGCACAGCTTACATTCGTTGTCTGGGCATCTTTTGTTTTTGGATTGCCTTCGAAGTGGGTTGCCATAAGTTTGTCGGTACTCCATGCCAAGCTGCTAACATGATCATTCCGTTCCATATTTGTGTATGTATGTGTGAATGTATGTATGAATGTATGTATGAATGTATGTATGAATGTATGTATGAATGTACGTATGTGTATGTAAGAATGTATGTATGTATGTATTTATGAATGTAAGTATGTCTGTATGTATGTATTAATTTATGTATGAATGCATGTATGTATGCATGCCTGTCGGTCTGTCTGTCTGTCTGTATGTTTGTTTGCATGTATGTATACATGCATGCCTGTCTGTATGTATGCCTGAGTGTATGCATGTATGTATGATCTTTCTGTGTGTATGTATGTATGTATGTATGTATGTACGTATGCATGTATGTGCATGTATGTATGTATGTATGTATGTATGTATGTATGTGTGTATAT
>NC_069008.1:2254119-2255136 GCF_001194135.2 Octopus bimaculoides
TCTGTTTTTCACTGGAGAAATATATATAAAAAGTCTGGATTTTCCTAAGTAAAAGAGAGATTACTGTTTATCTTACACAAAAAAAAATCAAAGCAAGCATCATTCGATCGTTTCGTTCGGAAAATCCAGATTTTTCAAAAATATCTGTATATAAAAATTAATAAAGAACATGCTTTCATCTTGTGACTTATTTTACATCATTCTCTCTCTCTCTCTCTGTGTCTCTCTCTCTCTCTGTGTCTCTCTCTCTCTCTCTCTCTCTCTGTGTGTGTCTCTCTCTGTGTCTGTCTGTCTATCTATCTCTCTATTTATCTGTCTGTCTCTCTCTATCTATCTATCTATCTATCTTCCTCCTGTGTGTGTGTATATTTATATATATATACATACGTGCATGTGCGTGCGTGTATGTGTGTATATGTGTGTGTATTATACCTTGCCTCTTGGGAACGCCATTATGCCAATAAGAATAAACACACGCACTGGTTATCGATCGTTGCTTTAATATGCTGTTTAAACAATTACTCGGTTGTTTGTTTGCCAAAGTCATTCCGTCGCTAATCGCGACCTCTTGAATGACTGTCCATCTCTCCTCAAGGTCTGCCTTGAGTCAGTCTGCGAATTAGTCGCATGCCTGTGTGTATGTGGGCTTGTATGTTTGTATATAGATGTGTAGCTACCTGTGATAGAAGGGAAGGGTGACAGTAAACGTGTGCGTGTTTCTGCGTGCGAGCATGTGTGTTGTTGTATGCATACACTCGCAATGGCCCAGTGGTTAGGGCAGCGGACTCGCCGTCATAGGATCGCGGTTTCGATTCCCAGACCAGGCGTTGTGAGTGTTTATTGAGCGAAAACACCTAAAGCTCCACGAGGCTCCGGCAGGGGATGGTGGCGAACCCTGCTGTACTCTTCCACCACAACATTCTCTCACTCTTACTTCCTGTTTCTGTTGTGCCTGTAATTCAAAGGGTCAGCCTTGTCACACTCTGTGTCACGCTGAATATCCCCGAGAACTACGTT
>NC_069008.1:2255646-2257357 GCF_001194135.2 Octopus bimaculoides
TCGCCATTAGCCATCACCAGCTCTCATTCGTCGTCAACCAAATATCCTCCACGCTTTCGGACACTTTCAGACAGTCTATGTCGGCAGGTTTGCTCCTCACCGGTGGCATCCCCGATTAGAAGTTCGTTGGGTTCGAATCAAGACAGTAAGGAACCAATATGATATTCAGGAGTCACATGATGATGGTATGTGGTGGTAGTAGGAGCTGGTTTAAGGCATGCGGAAGATGGGAAGTTGCCTAGGGACCTCACAAGATTTAGGGCCCAATTCTGATCTATGTTAATAAACACGATAGGGCCCAGTGCATTGATTTGCTGGGGGACCTCAAGTGTCTAAGGGCTTAAATCTGACGTATGTATGCTGTAGCTTGCTGTTAGTATATTAATACTTTAGGGCCCGGTGCATTAAACTGCCTGGAGGTGGAAATAGTGGTAGTGGTGGTGAAAGTGGTGGTATAGTAGTGGTGCGGGTAGTGTTAGCGGTGGTATGTCTTGATTGTGGCATAGAAGTGGTGAAGGTGTTGTAGTGTACCGGTTGTAGCATGGAGGTGTAGTGACGGCGGTGGTGGTGACGGTTGCAGTAGTGGTGATGGCAGTGGCATTAGTGGTAGCGGTGATGATGGTGGTTGTAGTGGTGGTGGTGGTTATGGTGGTGCAGGTCCGGCAAGATCCGCGAGAATTGTGGGTGGGGGAATCACTACTATCGTCATTCGCCTACACCACCACTGCCACCATCACCACCAACGCCACCATCATCTCTACTACTACCGCTACCATCATGCAGCTACACCGCCACCACCACAACCACCACCCCTACCACCGCAACAACTACTTACGCTACACTACCACAACCACTTTCACAGCCGTCATGTTGCTACATCACCACCGCCATCACCACAACCACCAACACTGCTATTGCCACAACCACCACCAACACCACCACCATCACCATCACCACCACCACTACCACCACCGCCATCAGTATCATTTCTACTATCATCACCATCAACAATACCATCACCAACACTGCTCAACTACCACTACCACCACTACCACCATAACCATCACTACCACCATGACGACCACCATGACAACCACCACAAACACCACCATCATCATCACGACCATCACAGCCATGATGACCACCACCACCATCATCATCATCATTGATTATCTGCAAAGACTTGAAAGTAGCTATTAATTCCTTCAGATCTTCATGGAACAATGTTGTTATTGTTGTTGTTCTTGTTGCTGGTATAGTTGTTGCTGGTGACTGCGGGAATAGCGGTGTGGGTGGTAGTGGTGGTGGTGGTGGTGTCGGTGAGGATATCAAGGTGTAGCGTTATTGGTCGTGCTGGTTATGGTATTAGTAGTGATGGTGGTGGCGGCGGTCGTCGTCGTCGTCGTAGTATGGTCGGCCGCATTGTTTGGCGGTGGACTATAACGCGATAATGGGTGTGTCTAGTGATGATTGTGGGAGGAGAGGGCTGTATAATAATGATGGGTTTTCGGTGATGCATCTTGTACTGGTCGGTGGTAATGATGGTGGTGGTGGTGGATGAAGGTGGTATTGTGGAAATGAGGGAAGATGGTCGGAGTGGTATGACGGTGGTGATGGTTGTGTTTGTGTGGGAGGTTGTGATATTGCTAGTTGTTGTGGTGGTGGTTGTATGGTGGTGGTAGTGGATGCCGTGGCGGTGGGTGTGGTATGA
>NC_069008.1:2257680-2258538 GCF_001194135.2 Octopus bimaculoides
ACACATATATATATATATATATATATATATATATATGTATTTACGAATGTATATGTATATTTATATATATATATATATGTGTGTGTGTGTGTGTGTATGTATGTATATGTGTGTGTGTGTGTGTATGATATATACATGATTATGAATGTATATGTATGTATAGATACATAAATATATATATATGTGCGTGTGTGTGTGTGTCATACAGACATGTATTTACAAATGCATGTTCATATATGTATGTATATGTGTGTGTGTATAATATACATATTTATGAATGTATATGTATGTACAGGTATATATATGTGTGTGTGTGTGTGTGTGTGTGTGTGTATGTGTGTGTTTGTCCACCACCACCACTTGATGACCAATGTTGGTGTGTACATCCTCATAAACTAGCGGATCGGCAAAACAGACCGATAGAATAGCTAGTAGGCATAAGGAAAAAATGTCCTGAGTTCGATTTGTTCGACTAAAACCCTTCAAGGCGGTGCCCCAGCATGGCCGCAGTCAGTTGACTGGAACAAGTAAAAGATAAAAGATGAATGATCAGTAAAGGCTGAATTCGTCTTAACGCACGGATGATAGCGAATACTTCTGATGACGCAGGAAAACCAAAGCGCCTGGTTTGGATGGTCTGCCCTACGAGCTTTACTATTATATGTCAGACTTGTTTGGCGATCTCTTAGCAGATATCTACCGTAAGTGGCAGCAGAATGGGAGAATTCCTAGTTCTGTGAGCCGAGGAGTAATGGCACTGCTGAGAAAGGACCCAAACAAGGGGGGGGGGATCAAATAGAAAATTTTCGGCCCATAACGCAGCTGAACGCTGAGTTCAAAATTTTGGCCAAGGCACTT
>NC_069008.1:2259221-2260096 GCF_001194135.2 Octopus bimaculoides
TGTGTGTGTGTGTGTGTGTGTGTGTGTGTGTCTGTGTGTGTGTAAATATATACAAGTATATATATGTGTGTGTGTGTATATATATATATATATATATATATGGATAGAATATAGATAAATAGATAGATATAGATATAGATAAATTGAAAGGCGTCCAAACGATTAGAAAGATAGATAAACTGATTTATAAATAGACAGAGATTGACAGATAAATATACAGATATACAGGCATACATACATACATACATACATACATACATACATACAGATAAACAGTCAGACAGACGAATAGATGGATAGATCGATAGATAGACAGACAGAAAGACAGACAAATAGATAAATAATAAGATAGATAGATAGATAGATAGATAGATAGATAGATAGATAGATAGATCGACAGATAGATAGATAGATAAAAACATAGATAGATAGATAGATCGATAGATAGATAAGGGAGCTGTAGGAAAGAGATAACAGTTTTTCTAAAGTTTCAAGAAATCGCCAAAGCCTCTTGACTTTGATCTCTGTGATGTATCACAGATTCTGCGTGTGTGAGTGTGTGTGTACTGTTCTGCCTATACATACATGTGTGTGTGTGTATGTGTGTGTGCATGAAACTATGCGTATATATATATATATATATATATATACATATATACATGTATGCACAATTTTAAGTATGTATTCGTGTGTATGTATGTATATATATGTATACATACATGTACATCGATGTATAAGTATATACACATACATATATATATATGCGTATATATGAATATATATAAGTATACACACACACACACACACATATGTATGTCTGTATTTGTATACGT
Source organism: Octopus bimaculoides (assembly GCF_001194135.2). Classification (NCBI taxonomy): domain Eukaryota; kingdom Metazoa; phylum Mollusca; class Cephalopoda; order Octopoda; family Octopodidae; genus Octopus; species Octopus bimaculoides. The sequence goes on from NC_069008.1 coordinate 2,260,055, forward strand.
AGTTGAGCATATATATGCGTATATATATATATATATATATAT
>NC_069008.1:2263209-2265042 GCF_001194135.2 Octopus bimaculoides
AGAGAGAGAGAGAGAGAGAGAGAGAGAGAGAGAGAGAGAGAGAGAGAGAGAGAGAGAGAGAAAGAAATAGATAGACGGACGGGCAGAAACATAAAAAGGGAGAGAGAAAGAGTGCGTGTGTTTGAGAGAGAGAGAGAGAGAGATAGAAAGAGAAAGACAATGAGAGAAAGAAATAGAGAGAGAGAGAATGAGAGAATTGATAGAGAGAGTGAAAAATGGGAGAGGTAGAGAGAAAATGGAGAAATGAGAAAGTGAGAGTGTGAGAGACCGTGTTTACATTATTGGCAAAGATTTCAAAATATTTTAGTCAACAAACACAGAAAGGAGAATGGATGTGTGGATGAGAGAAGATGTGTAGCGGAACCGTTGGTTTCCTGTAGGTATATACAGGTTGCACAAATATAAATAGACATCATTGCTTTTCAAAGATTTATTTCTAGAAACAAAATAATGTCATTTTCATGCATTCAAATATTTAATCTAGGGTTTAGTGGACTTAAAATGGGCAAAATGCTTAAGGGTATATCGTCCATCTTTATGCTGAGTTCGAATTCCGCTGAGGTTGACTTTGCTCTTTATTGTTTCGGGGCTGATGAAATAAGTACCATCGTACGAAATTGCTGGCCTTGTGCCAGAATATGAAACCGATATTTAGTAGATGTGCCTTGTGCATAATACAATCACAAGTTTGAAGCACCACGTAGTATCCTCACTGATAAAACAGCTTGTATGTGTGTGTGTGTTTGTTACCCATGCATACCAACCTCCCCTGTCTATACCGTTATATGTACATAGGGTAAATGGTAAAGATCCCCTTTGGCCATGAATGACCATGGGATTGCACTTAGAAAGTTACCCTCCGAGGCACAAATTTGGGCAAGGTTGTTTATGGAAGACCAGCGGTCGCCCATGCATACCAGTTTCCCCTCTCCACCCCACCGATGTTATCCAAGGGAAAGGCAAAGGGGCCAATACAGCTTGGCCCCAGTGACGTCACAACTCATTCCTACAGCTGAATGAACTGAAGTAACATGAAATAAAGTGTCTTGCTCAAGAACACAACACACAGTCCGGTCTAGGAATCGAACTCACTACGGCATGATTGAAAGCCTGACGCTCTAGCCACTGAACCATGCTCCTTTACATATATACCTAAACATTAAGACCCTCTTCGGGGTCATAATGGCCATGGTTGCACCTAGAAATTCCGTCCCCACCAGGCACTAGTCCAGGCAAGGTTGTTTATGGAAGACCAGCAGTCGCCCATGCATACCACCTTCTCATCTCCACGCCACGGATGTTAAGGCAAAGGAAAGGCTGTGAAATAAAGCGTCTTGCTTAAGAATACAGCACATACTCTGCTCCGGGAATCGAACTTACTACTACATGATTGTAAGTCCGATACTCTAACCATTGAGCCACGCGCCTTCACTTTTGAGATGACTGTGTATATAAATGTAGACAATGGCTTGAAGAAAAAGAGCAAAAGAAGGAAAGACTACATATTCCTTTCTACTCTAGGCACAAGGCCCGAAATTTCTTATGGGGAAGGGGCCAGTCGATTAGATCAACCCTAGTATGCAACTGGTACTTAATTTATCGACCCCGAGAGGATGAAAGGCAAAGTCGACCTCGGCGGAATTTGAACTCAGAACGTAAAGACAGACGAAACACGGCTAAGTATTTCGCCTGGCGTGCTAACGTTTCTTATGTCTTTACTGCCCACAAGGGGCTAAATATAGTGGGGACAGACAAGGACGAATGTATAGTGAGTGTGTCTATTTGGTAAAAAAAATGCGTGGCTGTGTGGTATATATATATATTTATATATAT
>NC_069008.1:2265184-2267320 GCF_001194135.2 Octopus bimaculoides
CGGGCTTCTTTCAGTTTCTGTCTACCAAATCCAATCACAAGGCTTTGGTCGGCCCGAGGTGCAACGCAGTAGGACTGAACCCGGGACCATGTGGTTGGGAAGCAAGCTAATAATCACACAGCCACTCCTCTCTCTCTCTCTCTATATATATATTATTCGCTTATTCTCTCACTTGTGTTAGCTCAAGGACGGTTTTTTATGTTCAGTTACAATAAAAACAATCTTACATCAATCTAAAAGGTTACACCATGCTTGTTTGGAGTACATATTGATTATTCGTTAATACGAAGAATAATGTTGACAGTGAGTTCGAAGTTTCGGCCAGTTAAGCTATTACCAGACTACACAGACACACACACAAACATACATACATACATACACACACACATATATGTATATATTCACACACATACATAAACGCACATAACAAACATACATACACACCTTATGTACAATCATTTACTGTTACACATTAGTTTCACATAAATCTATTTTTAAGAAAACTATCTGTTTATCCATCTATCTATCCGCCTGTTTTTGTCCCATCTTCGTTGAGCCCTGTGTGGCTAATAAAAGAAATGTATCTTCCTATTTATCTGTTTGTCTACCTATCTACCTATCTATCTGTCTGTCTTTCTATCTATCCATCTATATTTGTGTCTTTCTTTCTATCTATTTATCCATCTATCTATCTATCTATCTATCTATCTATTTTTCTGTGCATCCGTCATTCTGTCTGTCTATTTATCTCTTTATCTATCTATCTGTCTGTCTATGTATATATATATATATATATATATATATGTGTCTACGCGTATGTACATATATACATACATACATACATACATACATACATACATATATATATATATATATATATACATACATGCACACCCATACATACACTGCCCCCCAACGCACAAACTGTGTAAGCTATCGATCTGCAACCTCCCCTCTTCCAGGACAAAATACGATCCCTTTTAGCTTGTGACAAGGTGCGCGAAATATTTGTAAGAACACCAGTAAGAGTAGCAGTAGCAGAGACTGCGGGCACCGACGGATGCTTACACACACACACACACACACACACACACACATACACTCCCCTCTTTCCCTCTCCCTCTCCCCTCTCTCTCCTTCTCCCCCCCTTTCTCTCCCTCTCTCTCTCTGTCTCTCACACACACGCACTTACGAAGCATGTTACACACCCGGTGAAAGGCACATGCATACGTACATACATACATACACACAAACGCACAAACGCATCACACAAGGTATATATAGCCATACATACACGTACGTGCGGGTGCGCGCGCGCGCAGGCTTTGACTCGAACAGCCAACAGGTCTCCTACAATCAACTGGTGGGAAATAGTAGCTATATCGCCCTCAAATCCAGCTCTACTGTTTTAGTATTGTTTCTATGCTTATTGCATAATTGGAGGTCGGTCTGTCGGTCTGTCTGTTTTAATCTGTTTGTGTGTGTGTTTATGTGTGTATGTAAATAAATACACACACACACATATATATATATGTATGTATGCATATATACATACTTAAACACACACATACACATACACGTACACACACACATGACAGGAGTCACTTAAAATGAAAATAAAAAACATGTATATACTAGACAAATATATATTTATGTTTGTATATATATATATATATATATATATATATGTATATATATATATATTTATGTATGTATAATGTATATATATATGTATATACATACATACATGCACACACAGATATACATAAATAGTTCAAATTTACAGAAAACAAATTACGGAGACAGGTGAAGGAATAAACAGGTGTATCAGTTTGGTATATATATATATATATATATATATATATATATATATATATATATATATATATATATATATATATATATATATATATATATACACACACACACACACGTGTATGCAATGTGTATATCTATATCTATATATGCAGGTGCGAGTGTGTATATGCATATATATATATATATATATATGTGTATACATACATATTTATGTCTTGTATATGTATATCTATATGTATGTATATGTTTGTCAGTATATGTGTGTGTGTGTGTGTGTGTGTCTGTCTGTGTGTGTACAGATGCACTGAAGATAGGGGG
>NC_069008.1:2267542-2268061 GCF_001194135.2 Octopus bimaculoides
ATAGATAGGTACACGCACACGCGCACACGCACACACACACACACACACACAGACACACACGCACAGACACACACACACACCTGTAAGATATTTTTGACAAGGTACCCTCTTCGCAGTCGGAGAAATTGCAGCCGAACACCCTCAGACCTCATCTTGCGAGTGCTTGAGAAAGGTAAAAAACAAAAAAACAAAAACAAAAAAAAAAAAACGGAAGTGGTAGCGTACATCATTGACCTACGTGATGCCTACGGAGGGTTTGTCACGGATGGGATCTCTTGCATAATAACAAACAGGACTTGCTCCGTTAAGGGTGGGGCTGAGATGGCACTAAATCACCACCACCACCACCACCACTACTACTACCACTACCACTACTACTACTACTACTACTACTACCACTACTACTTCACGCAGAAGCTCATGTGTAAACAGAGACATTGCAACAATGCCAGTCACATAAGCAGTGTACAAAAGACGCAGAAAATGACGAAAGCAAACGCACGCCCAACTCAGCTCAGC
>NC_069008.1:2268835-2269225 GCF_001194135.2 Octopus bimaculoides
ATATATATATATATATATATATATATATATATATATATATATTATATATATATATACACACATACACATATATATACATATATGTACACATACATACATATGTGTGTATGGATTGATAGAATAGATTCAAATCACACCATCACTATGTGGTCCCTAATAAGACTATGTGGTCACAGGTAGGTTGTCTTGCCTTTGATCGTAGGTAGGACTGACCCAGGGTTAAACAAACAATAGCAGCAAGAACAACAACAACAACAACGGCTCGGACAGAAACAGGAGCAAATACAACCACCACCACCACCACCACCACCAGCAGCAGCACCACCACCACCACCGCCAATATTATCGCAGCCAGCACCACCACTACCTCCTCCCTACCACCAGCACTAC
>NC_069008.1:2269775-2270478 GCF_001194135.2 Octopus bimaculoides
ACCACCGCCATCCTCACCACCACCATCACCACCACCACCACCACCACCACCACCACCACCATCTCTGCCACCACCGCCATACCACTCACTACACCGTTTATCATGCAGTTACCAGAAGCTGAACTATTATCACGGCACAGTATTAAGCGCCGAGTGAAGTACTACCACTCTGCACTACAACCTACACTATTATTTCTGTGTATCGTATTGAGCAATATACCACTGCCATGTCATGCCTATACAACAGGTAAGTTGATCTCGCCTCCTGGGGCGTCTTTACACCGCATTTCATACCTGTTTCTTTGTACGGGATTCCTGCTTTCGTGTCGTATTTTCGTGGTGTATGGTGTGCGCGCGCGCCCGACTTTGTGTGTGTTTGTGTGTGTGTATGTGTTCGTGTGTGCTTGCGTATGTGTATGTGAATGTGTGTGTGTGTGTGTGTGTGTGTGTGTGTGTGAGCTTAGTTCGTGAGCGTGTGTTTGTGCGCGCGCGCGATTTTCTTAGTGAGTGTTTGTGTGTGTGTGTGTGTACTTGTTTGTGTATGTATGTGTGAATTTATGTTCATGCGCTTCTTGTGATATGTATGTATGTGTGTGTGTGTGTATGTTTATATGTATATATGTGTGCTTCTTAGTGTGTATGTATATGCATGCATTTAGTATGTACGAGTGTATGAAGTTATGCATGTATGCATCTATATATA
>NC_069008.1:2272512-2274477 GCF_001194135.2 Octopus bimaculoides
ACACACAATTATATATACATATATAGTCCATGTGAAGATATCTTATTCTCATAAGGGACCATCATATCCAAAATTCGACTGGTTTAATCCTCAACACCGTTAAGGTATGTCTTCGACAGATAAATGGAATTATTATAAGTATAGATATGATTACAGAAGCGCGGAGAGTTGGTAAGGATGTAAAATTAAATTATTAACATACTGCCAATTAATTTTATATCCTTACCAACTCTTCTACTATAGCCTCGGGCCGACCAAAGCCTTGTGAGTGGACTTGGTAGACGGAAACTGAAAGAAGCCCGTCGTATATATGTATATATATATGTGTGTGTATATGTTGTCTACCGCCAACATCGCTTGACAACCGATGCTGGTGTGTTTACGTCCCCGTAACATAGCGGTTCAGCTTAAGACACCGATAGAATAAGTACTAGGTTTACAAAGAACAAGTCCAGGGGTCGATTTGCTCGACTAAAGGTGGTGCTCCAGCATGGCGGTAGCGTTTTCTGCATGCTGCTTTCTCAGTTTTTTTTTTCGTTCCTTCTCTTATTCCATTTTTGTTTTGTTCGTTACATGTGGTTTGTGCCTGAAGAATATGTTTGAGTATTTCTCAACAGATGAAACTATTAGTTGCACTTAAGCACATGTATTGTGTCCTTCCAGTAAATAATATCTCTCACCAGATGGAGTACTTCTTTTGTTCATTTTTCTATCACGGAACACTACATTATACACACACACAAACACACACACACACACAAACACACACACACACACACACATACACACATATGATTTAATTTGATCTAGTTTCAGCTCATGAGCTTTAGCCATGCTGGGGCACCGCCATTTGGTGTTGCTACACAATTTCACTACTAATTCTTTTTAGAAATTGACGTTTGGTGCATGAGGGAGTTTGATGCTGTTGCCCTCATCTGCGCTTCCTACTTTGAAGTTGGCTCATCTGGGACACTTGACAGTAAGAGGCCTAGTTTCGCTTTGAAGATACATCCACCCCATGTAAGTTTCTCAGGTCCTTCGGGAGGATATTGAAGAGTTGTGGGCCTTTAAAGCCCAGGCTGTTGCAATATCTTGTCCTATATCTTGATGGCAAAGTTGGCACTCTATTCTAGCATTAATGTAACTCTCGGTGCTAAAGTTTGGGACAAGTCCCTCTAGGATCTTCCAGATGTATATTATGGCATATTTTTCCCGCCTACACTCTAGGGAATAGAGTCTCAATCTTTTGAGTCTTTCCCAGTCGCTTATATGCTGCATCGAGGCTATCTTCTTCGTGTAGCTTCGTTGGATGGCCCCAAGTTCTGCAATTAATTTGACACTGGTTGGTGACCATATCTTGGAGCAATAGTCAAAGCGGATTAGGACAAAAGTCCTCCAGAGGGCCCTCATGGTTTCCTGATCTCTCGTTTTAAAAGTTCTAAGAATCCGTCCGGTCAGCCACCTGCATTTCATTGCCAACTTAGCAACGTGCACATGAAAGGAGGCATCATTACTCATGCAAATGCCCAAGTCTCGCACTGACTGTGTCTCTGGGATTGCAATCACTCCAGATTCATGTATTTAATTGATATTGCATTTAGTTTTGCATGCTGATAGCACAAGGCTTGAAACTTTGAACCATTAAACTGAATGCTATTCTTCTCAGCCCATTTGTATATTTCGTCCAATTATATTCCAAGTGCATAGCGTCATCAGGGTTCTGTATCAACTGTGAGACTTTTGTATCATCTACATAATTTGTGATCATGGCATTCTGTGTGGCTGAGGACATATCTTAGAGGGCCATTATGAACAGTAGTGGTCCCAAAACAGTACCCTGCGGAACAACGCTCACTATTTACGTGGCATTGGAAGTGGCCCCATGTGTGTGTGTGTGTACATATGGTGTAAAATCAAGAAACGGATATGCAATACGGAAAGAACATAGTACGATGGACTTTGTAT
>NC_069008.1:2274830-2275858 GCF_001194135.2 Octopus bimaculoides
TGTGGACCGTATTTGATTGCTTATAAGGCGCATTTTTGCTCCTCAAAATGTTCTCAAAATATTATCCCGGACCCTATATCCGAAGCTGAGATAACCATACGCTAATTATTCTATCTCCGTCTCTCCAATACACACACACACATATATATTTATATATATATATATATGCATGTATATTTATATATATATATATATATATATACACACATATATATTCGCCATGATAGATCGATAGCCACTACACATTCTTTTTTCTCTCCTTGTTTCTTTCTGTGGAAGAGCGTAGGCTCGAAACGTTAAAGACTTTTTCACTTCCCGAGCGTTATACTAATACATCTGTTTGTTGTCTACACCACATGTCTTCGTCTTTTGTTTGTTTTTTTTTGCGAATTCTCCCTGTATATACATATATACATACATGAATGTGTGTGTGTACATATGGTGTAAAATCAAGAAGCGGATATGCAATACGGAAAGAACATAGTATGATGGACTTTCTATCTACCTACCTATCTATCTATCTATCTATCTGTCGTATCTAGCTAGACCCATACACACACATGGACACAAACACACACACGTGTGTGTGTGTGTGTGTGTAGGTGTGTATGAGCGTTCGCGTACAAACATGTCTACATCAGTATCAACTTGTATGCATGTATATACATATATATATATGTGTGTATGTGTATATATATATATATATATATATATATATATATATATTCTTTTATCTGTTTCGTGTGTGTATTTATATATGTCTGTGTGTTCTAGGGAAAACTGAAGCCATTGCGCCCAATGTATCGGAAGAAGCGGCTCAATTAAAATACTCTACTCAATAAGTGTTAATATTGGACGGGTTGTTTCGCCAATAGATTTAAATGTTTAAGTGAAGACTTATTTGAAAAGCTTCATTGTCCCCGTAATGTTCATCTCTTGTTTACATTATCGAGCACATCCCAGATGAAAAACTGTATGTACATGTGCGGCGTGTGGGTTTGTGTGTGTGTGTGTGTGTGTGTGTGTGT
>NC_069008.1:2276010-2276317 GCF_001194135.2 Octopus bimaculoides
ATAGTCACAGGTATCAGTATGCATATATACAGAGGTCTATATATAGATGTATATATATATATATGTATGTATATAAGTATATATATGTATGTATATGTATATATATATATGTGTGTGTGTATATATATATATATATATATATATATATATATATATATGTATACATATATATATGTGTGTATGTATATGTATACAGTATAAGAGGATAATTTTGTAACTTCGTTAAACCGAAATATATGCATGTACATACAAATCTGTATACTTATATATATATATATATATATATATATATATATACACACACACA
>NC_069008.1:2276327-2277128 GCF_001194135.2 Octopus bimaculoides
ATATATATATATATATATATATATATATATGTACACACACGCATACACACGGACACAGACAGACACACGTACACACACACACGTACACATATATGTATAGCTCAATAAATATATATATATATATATACTCAAGCATATGTAGACTTATATCTAGAGATATATAGTTGTGTTAGTGTGTGTTTATCTATCTGCCTACTTAGATACATTCATGACACACAAACATACACACATATGTGCGTAAAGGCACAAGAGTTATACACAATTAGATCCAGAACGCTCGCATACACAGAGACATATATATAAACAGAGATACACATACACTGATATATGCCAGACCACACAAATGCCTATGATAAACCATACTCTCTCCACCACCACCACTACTACTACTACTACTACTACTACTACTACTACTACTACTACTACTACCAATATTACCAAAAGCAACAACAGCGCCTAAAACGACAGCGGTATTTCGGATACCGCCAATACCGCCACCACCACCTCCACCACCACCAGCGGCAGCACCTCCGTCAACCGTAATAACAATACAACACATTCAATACCAATAAGTAAAAGACTAACAACAACAACAGCGACAACAAGAAGCTCTATGATATTTTGATGCAGAAATCTCGCAAATCAATAACAAAATATGATCATATAAGCGTGCTCAAATCACATTTATAGCAGATCTATATAAATATTTGTATTATGTACACATACATAATACATATATATGTAAATATACATACATACATACACATATTTATATATATATATATATATATATATATATAT
>NC_069008.1:2278264-2279751 GCF_001194135.2 Octopus bimaculoides
AACAGCGACAACAAGAAGCTCTATGATATTTTGATGCAGAAATCTCGCAAATCAATAACAAAATATGATCATATAAGCGTGCTCAAATCACATTTATAGCAGATCTATATAAATATTTGTATTATGTACACATACATAATACATATATATGTAAATATACATACATACATACAAACAAACATGATGGCCGTCCACTCGTGACCGAGGAAGACCATTGCTGACCTTCAGGAACATTGTGCGCTCTAGGACTAACTTATATTTTGCATTTGCGGCTCCGTTAGTGGCTAATGAGCCCTGCTCTTGATAAGCATACACGACTGCAGACATTGCAGACCAAGCCCTCCCCATTCACTACACCAGCAGTGTGCTTTTGAGCAGCACACTGAAGTTCTTCGTGCAGAATATGTGCTCTCTCAAAAGTGTCGATCCCCTCTTTAACCTGCCTCCTCCATCTGTGGCGATGACATTGTTCTCAGGCATATATATATATATATGTTCTATAATGCTCTTCCATCTATCTGGACGCAAATACTCCTCCATAGAATTCATATTTTTTCTGTTCAAATGATTTTGAAGACTGCAGAATAAATGATAATCAGATGGGGAAATGTCCGGCAAATATGGTGAGTGGGGCACCGTTTCTCATTCAAACTGTTCCAGCCTTTGGAATGTCATCCTTGCTGTATGTGGCTGAGTATTATCCTGATGGTAGAACACCTTTCGTCTTGAAACCAAAGATGGTCGTTTTTCTTCTAACGCTGACTTAAGCCGTTCAAGCTGCTCGCAGTAGATCTCCTTTATCGTTTGGTTTGGGTTTAAAAGTTCAAAGTGGACCCAAACCTTTCATATCCCACCAAACAGATAACAACACCTTATGTGGGTGAAGACCCTCTTTAGCCTGTGGTGCCGATGTTTCTCCTTTCCCTACCCACTGTCTTCGGCGCTTGACATTTTCATAGAGAACCCATTTCTTGTCACCAGTCACTATTCGGTCCAAAAAAGGTTCATTCTTGAGATGTGACAGCAAAGAAGAACACACATTCACTCTCTGCGCGCAATTAGACACAGAGAGTTTGTGAGGAACCCATTGACCCAATTTGCTGACTTTTCCGATGACACTCAGGTGTCGATGAATGGCTGAATGACCAAATGCAAGCTTCTCTGCTAGTTCCTCAACAGTTACGATGGGATTTTGTTCCACTAAGATTTGCAGGACGTCTATACTACGTATGTATGTATATATACGTATGTACATACGTATATATACATACATACATCCACCTTATGTTCTCATATATTTTATTGACAGTGACTCCGAAGATTCGTTTGTCTTGGCGTGTTTGGACAGTTTGCAAAAGGAACGCCTGGGAACACTTCAAAGTCACAGTCAATAACATTACATTAAATAATTCAAACACACTCATACATATACACACATACATACATACATACATACATATATATACATACATACATATATATACATA
>NC_069008.1:2280674-2282133 GCF_001194135.2 Octopus bimaculoides
TGTTGGTGTTCGTAGTTGCAGTGGTGGTTGTAGTGGTGGTGGTGGTTACGGTGCTGGTGTTGGTTTCTGTGGTGGCGGTAGTTTTTGTGGTGGTGATGATGGTGGTAGTTGTGGTTGTGGTGGTGGTGGTAGTGGTGGTGGTGGTATATATACACACATAATTTGTGTCCATTTAAATTAATGCTTCGAATAGTATTCTTTTTGTGTCTTCTACTATACAAGTCGTCTTTTGAGAACGCACGGAAGCGTTGTACTAGTTTCTCCTTCGTGTTTTTCCTGAGATGTATTTGCCAGGCAAAGACGTACTGCTTTATGTGACGTACCTCATCCACAATGCCTCCAGCAAGTCGTGTTTCGAGGACACATAGAAGCGTTGTATTACCTTCCTCTTTTGCTGGATACATTTGCCGGGTAAGGACGCACCTCATCTCTCCACTCCTCCTCCACTCCTTGACAACGTTCCCTGAAGATAGTAATGCAGTCATTGTTATATTTTACTAATTAATTCCTTATCCTTCAAATTAATATTTCCACAACTATATTTTTTTGTGTCTTCTATTACACAATTCTAAGTATTTCAGCTTGGAAAACTGTTTACATGCTTGAAATTTTTTCATCTCAAAGAAATTTGGCTGCGTGTCTCTTCTTTTCTCTCTACATAACAACTAACCACCACTGACTGCACCGAACACCTCTTCCTGCAGCGTCTGAGGCGGCCATCTTGCCACGCGTGTAAATACTTCAAATGGCTAATTGCCAAAAATATGTAAACAGATAAAATATCCAAAAGACAAACTTCCCTTCTATACCTTAAGTAATGGGGGTGGCCCCTCAAACAGACTGAAAGTCTTTCATTCGTACCGGTAATCTAATTAAAAATTGCCTTTTCTAAGAACTTTTCTTAGAGACGTCCGCTCATTTCAATACGCAACGACAACAACATAACAAACAAACAAACAAACAAACTCAATAATATTATTAATAATAATAATGATGATGATGATGATGAGGATGATGAGGATGATGAGGATGATGAAGTATTACTCTGTTTGCATCAGTCTTTTCTTTAGCGAGATAAAGACGGAACAACCAGAACAGCAGCAACAAGGGACCAGAACCAAAAGAAAAAAAACGCGCATGCGCGTGCAAACACACGCGCACGCGCGTCGCACACATGTACACACGCGGACACATACACACTGAGACATAACACACGCAAATATATACACACACACACACACACACACACAAACATATATATATATATACATACATACATACAAACATGCACACATATCTATATCTATATACCTGTGTATGTATATATATATATATATATATATATATATACATATACATACATACACACACATGCACATATGCACACACCTTCACACACACAAATTTACATGTGTCTACCTCCCAGTGCGTGTACACATGCGCATATATATATATGTAT
>NC_069008.1:2283646-2286699 GCF_001194135.2 Octopus bimaculoides
AGAGAGAGAGAGAGAGAGAGAGAGAGAGAGAATAGGAGAGACGGTGTGCGAGTGAGAGACGAAGAGAGCAAAAGAGAAAAAGTGAAGGAGAGAGGGAAAGAGAGAGAGAGAGAGAGAGAGAGAGAAAGAGAAAGAGAGAAAGACAAAGAGAGAAAGAGAAAGAGAGAAAGTGAAAGAGAGAAAGTGAAAGAGAGAAAGTGAAAGAGAGAAAGTGAAAGAGAGAAAGTGAAAGAGAGAAAGTGAAAGAGAGATAGAGCGAGACAGAGTGTGTGTGTGTGTGTGTGTGTGTGTGTGTGTGTGTGTGAATGAAAGGAAAAATGTGAATAAGATAGAGGAAAAATAAAACTCATGAGGAAAGAAGAAAGGGAGAAAGAAAGAAAGGAAGGAGGGAAATGAAAGAGAAGGGAGAAAGAATGAACAAAATGAAAGAAAGAAAGAAATAAGGAAGGAAAAGGATGAAAGAAAGAAAGAAATAAAGAAAGAAGGAAAGAAAGAAAATAAGGATAAAAGGAAAGATTAGTCTAAATTTGACTGTTTCTTCATGGACTGATGAATAGATACACACAGACACATGCATCAATGCATATACAGACACATACATACATATATACATACATACACACACACACACACACACACACATATATATATATATATATAGATATATGTATATATATATATATATATCCATTTATATACATACATTTTTACATGTATATTTATATATTATATAACACACACATATATATATATATATATATGTATGTATGTATGTATGTACCTATCTATCTATCTATCTATCTATAGATGGATAGATAGGTACACACACACACACACACACACACACACACACACACATATATATATATATACACATGTATAGATATATACATATGTATACATATATATATATTTGTATAAATATGCATATATATATGTACACGACTATATATGTACAAGTGTATGTATATGTATGTGTGTATCTATGTGTGTGTATATGTGTGTGTGTGTGTTTGTAAGCCCGGTCTATTCATATCTTTGGAGACTCTTTAGCGAAGCATCTTTCACTACCCACACACCTGCCATCACCGCACCACAGCCACCAGCCATCAACCACCACCATCACCGCCACCACCACCGCTTCCACCATCACCATCACCAATCACCACTACCACTACCACTACCACTGCCACCACTGCTACTACGGCTGCTGTTGGTGCACAAAAACAGAAATATTGATTTTTTTTTTTTATTTGTTGTTAAAGTTTCAATTTTAATTTGGGAAACAAAACAACAACAACAACAACAACAGCAGCAGCAGCAGCAACAACAGCAACACAAACAGTGATTAGCTACTACTGTAACCATAATAATTATTTTCGTTTGATTATATACATTTCTGTGTGTGTGTGATTTAATACACACACACACAATGTATACACACACATACACACCTGTACACACACACACACACACACACACATATACATATATATATATTTATAACCAGAGATGTTTACATGTGTATAGAAGAGACGAATATAGAGGTGTGTATATATATATATATATATATATATACACATACATAAATGTATATATTAATATGTATATATATATATATATATAGATATTTATACACATATGCATGTATATACATGCGTATGTAAGAATGTATGTGCTGTGCGTTGCGCGCGCTTGCATTTATGTATGCATATATATACATATATAGATATATGTATGTATCTCTATATATATATAAACATAAACGTAAGTACATATGTATGAATATACACATACATACACACACACACATATGTGTGCACATAAACACACATTAATACATACATATATGTATATATATATATATATGCGTGCGTGTGTGTGCGCGCGCGTACACACACACACACACACACACACACACACACACACACACACACACTTGCAGGTATGTACATCAGTCAGAAATCGTCTCCATTTAATTAACCTGTTGAAAGAGCTCGTTTCTTATTTAACAACTTAATAACACCTGCCTTGTACACACACCGACACGTACATATGCTGCATTCACAAGTGTTCACACACACACACGCACACACACACACACACACACACACACACACACACACACACACGCTCTCTCCATCTATCTATCTATCTATCTATCTATCTATTTATCACACACACAGACACACACACATATGCTTGCGCTCTTCGTATAACTAAACATACATAGAGACAAGTGATGTCTATGTACACATGAATACACATACATTATACTCATGCACACACGTTATACACGAACAATATACATACATGTACGTAAACCGTACATATACACTCACACCGACATATGTATGCACGTACACACACATACACGTATATTTAAACATACATACGTATATACATACTCTCAAAGTCGCATGCTCACCTCATATATACACAGGCACATAAATACAATCAAGCATACACACACATACACACACACATAGTGAAGGCGCAATGGCTCAGTGGTTAGAGCGACGAGCTTACGACCGCGAGGGTTTTAATCGGAGAAGGGTTTTAGCTGAAGAAATCGACCTCAAGACTTTTTCTTTGTAAGTCCAATACTTGTTCTATCTGTTTTTTTCTTTACCGAACCGCGGAGACATAAACATGCCAACATCGGTTGTCAAGCGATGGTGGTGGCGACAAACGCAGACACAAAGACACACAACCAGAAATATACACACATACATACACACACACACAAACACACACACACACACACACATATATATGCACATATACACGATGGGCTTCTTTCAGTTTCCGTCTACCAAATCCACTCACAAGGCTTTGGTGAGCCTGAGGTTATTGTAAAAGACAATTGCTTAAGGTGCCATACAGTGGAACTGAACCCGGAACCATGTGGTTGCGAAGCAAACGTCTTACCGCACAGCCACGCCTACGCATACACATATTCTATATTCCAGCATATATACACATATATATATACATATATATATATACATATATATATATATAAACTATATACAAATACATATATCCATGCA
>NC_069008.1:2287312-2288029 GCF_001194135.2 Octopus bimaculoides
TATATATATATATATACATACATATCACGCGCGGAAAAGAAAGATGGACGATGGTCACGTGTGAGCAAAGAGAGAGAGAGAGAGAGAGAGAGAGAGTAAAGGAGAAAGTGGGAGAGAGAGACAGATTGGAAACGGTGAAGGGGAAAAAGGAATTAGAGAAAAGATGAGAGAAAAAAAAAACGAAAGGGGAAAACAGGGAGAAAAAAGAATTAGAGAAAGGAAGAGAGAAAACGAAAGGGGGAGAGAGAGTACAGTACAGGGTAGAGTCGCATCAAAATTATTAAGATAAACTTACTTGGTAATCTATGCGTAGCGTTCAATCATATAATAATATAAATAATATATACATACATAAATACACACACACACACACACACATACATATATAGTGAAGGCGCATGGCTCAGTGGTTAGAGCGTCGATCTTACGATCGCGTGGTAGTGAGTTCGAATCCCGTACCGGGCTGCTTGTTGTGTTCTTGAGCAAGACACTTTATTTCACTTTGCTCCAGTTCACTCAGCTGTAGAAATAAGTTGCGACGTCACAGGTACCAAGCTGCATCGGCCCCTTTGCCTTTCCCTTGGATAACATCAGTGGTGTGGAGAGGGGAGGCCGGTATGCATGGGTGACTGCTGGTCTTCCATAAACAACCTTGCCCGGACTTAACTTTCTAGGTACAATCCCATGGTCAGTCATGATCAAAGAGGGTCTCAGCAT
>NC_069008.1:2289360-2290406 GCF_001194135.2 Octopus bimaculoides
TATAAACTATACCTGCTCCTCTTAATGTATAAAATTCGTTGGAAAGTCTTCAATTGAACTTGATTTTCTTTACCACAACTTCTCTTCTCTCTCTCTCTTCTCTCTCTCTCTCCTCTGTCTCTCTCTCACTCTCTCTCTCTATCTCTCTCTTCTATAATATAATCCGATCTTAATTTGCGTTTTCAAATGTTTTTTTCCTTTTTTTTTATCTCTTTATTTTTCTTTAAATTCTAAAAATAATCGCTTAGAAATGAAGATTATGCCATGTTGAAGTCTGGGGGCTGTTTATGTCACGTAAACTGTATCCGTTGTGATTTACAGTAATCGATGGAAAAACTTAGCGGTTCGCAAATTTTTTGTAGTTCCGTAACCCCTTTCATAGACCAGCATTTTAACAAACAACCTCTCACCAGGTCTTCGGAATAATAATAATAATATGAGACCACTATGTTGCGCACACATGGTTGTGATGTATGTACCTGGTGTACCCTTATCAGACGGGTAGTCATGATGGGTATACTGGGCTTCGTATATTTGTACCCCAGTGTTACTTTGATGGCATGCCCTGCTCTCTCACTCAATAATAATAATAATAATAATAATAATAATAATAATAATCCTTTCTACTATAAGCACAAGGCCTGAAATTTTGGGGGAGGGGATTAGTTGATTACATCGACCCCAGTGTTTCACTGGTACTTCATTTATCGATCCCGAAAGGATGAAAGTTAAAGTCGACCTCACCAGAATTTGAACTCAGAACGTAAGGACGAACGAAATGCCGCTAAGCATTTTGCCCGGCGTGCTAACGATTCTGCCAGCTCACACACACACACACACACACACAAACAAAGTTGACGAAACAGCGATGTCTATCACCCCTGAATGGGATCTGACGTGAGTTATCTCGCTTGTCTATGACTGCCAGGTGTTTTAACTCCTGGTAAATTGATGAGAATATATTTTCTTACACCTATAATCACAGCCTTCTCACGAACTAGCAAAGCACATACCTCGTGCATATGTGTTCGATATTATATATATAT
>NC_069008.1:2291914-2294894 GCF_001194135.2 Octopus bimaculoides
ACAGGCAGTATTTAAACCTAGAACGTAAAGACAGATTGAGGAAAGCAAAAGCTGCCAACAAAAAGTCAACCACTTTTATTCATGGATGACCTCAGACTTTATGGTAAAGATGAATCCCGAGTCAGTCCCCTCGTTGATACAGTATATACTTTCAGTGTTGATATCGGACTGAAAAAGTGTGGTGTGTTAGTCTTGAAGAGAGGCAAAAATCAAATGTATGGACGGGCTAGCGATACCATTACGGGAGGTTATGAAGCAGATAGAAGAGACGGGCTATAAGTACTTGGGGATTTTGGAAATGGATAAATTGACGGAGAAAGAAATGACAGAAAAATTTGTGGTGGAGTACTTACGCAGACTGATCCTTAAGTTGAAATTAAACGGACGGAATTTGAACTCAGAACGTAAAGACAAACAAAATGCTGCCATGCATTTTGTCCCGCGTGCTGGCGATTCTGCCAGCTCGTCACCTTGATGATGACAATAATAACCCTTTCTACTAAAGGCACATGGCCTGGGATCTTGTGGGCGGGGCCTAGTCGATTACATCGACCCCATTGTTCAACTGGTACTTAATTCATTGACCCCGAAGGTATGAAAGACAAAGTCGACCTCGGCGGAATTTGAACGCAGAACGTAAAAGACAGACGAAATGCCGCTAAGCATTTCGTTGATAAAATAAGTACCAGTTGATCACTGGGGGCTCAATGTTATAGGCTTAAACCGTCCCTCAAAGTTGCTGAGAGATGAAATATTTTAGGAGATTTTTGGAAATATCAATACAGTCCGGTACCTATTCTACCGATCTTCTTTGCCGAACCCTAGGTTACGGGGATGTAAACACACCAACACTGGTTGTTAAGTGGTGGTGGGTGACAAACGCACACACACACAAACTCATACACGCACGCATACAGACATCTACCAAATCCACTTACAAGATTTTGGTCGGCCCAAGAATATATAGTAGAAAGTTATAGTAGAAGACACTTGCGCAAGGTACCACGCAGTGAGATTGAACCCGGAACCGTGTGATTAGGAACCAAACGTCTTACTACGCAGCCACGCCCGTGCATTTACTGTGTCGGATTCGTGTTTTTAGATGTCGAGCGCACAAACACTTCCTGTCACGTGTTTCCTTAAAGTTTTTCAGAACCACTGATTGGTCAACTGGACAAGCTCTTTGAGACTCTCAAATGTCAGAACGAGACAATTGTTAACACAAGACTTTTTACACAGAGAAATGCGTGCTTATGTTTGTGTATGTGTGTGTGTGTGAATGTGTGTGTGTATGTGTGTGTAAATGTGTGTGTGCGTGTGCGCACGCGCGTTTGTGTATGAGGGATTAAGTGTGTGTTTGTCCGAGTGAGATTGTCTTTGCGTGTGTGTGTGTGTGTGTGTGTGTGTGTGTGTGTGCGTGTGTGCGTGTTTGTATGTGTGCGTGTTTGTATGTGAGGGATTGTCTTGGTGTGTGTATATGTGTGTGTATGTGTGTGCGTGAAGCATTGTCTTTGTTTGTTTGTGTGTGTATGTATGTGTGTGTGGGTATGTGAATACGTGCGTGAATGTGTGTATATGCATGCGAGTGTTTGTATGTTTGTGTATGTGTCTGTGAATATGTGTGTGTGTTGATGAATCTGTGTGTGTGTGTGTGTGTGTGTGTGTGTGTGTGTATAATTGTGAGAACTGATATGTGTGTATGTATACGTATGCGTACATAAGTGTGCAGTTATGCATATGAATGTGTATGCATGCATATACATGTATATTATGTAAGTATGTATGTATGTATGTATGTATGTCTGTATGTCTGTATATATGCATATGTTTATGAGTATGAATGTGTATGTATGTGCATATATATTTGTGTATCTTTGCACGTCAGTATGCCTTTGTGTGTGTATGTATGTATGTATGTATTTATGTGTGTATGTGTGTGTGTATGAGTGCATATGCGTGTATATATACATATATATATATATTATATATATGCATTAGATTCATCATTCTGATCTATGCGTTGTAGTTAGGATGTAGTGTATGACGATTGTGTTGGTACTGGAGGTTGTAGTGGTGGTGTTAGCGATTGTAGTGTACGTGCTAGTGTTGTCGTAAGGTGGTGGCTTTGGTGGTTGTGGTGGTGGTGGTTGTAGTGCCGGTAATGGCGGTGGTGTTGGTGGTAGTAGTGGGTGAAGTGATGTTGGTGCTGGTGGCTGTAGCGCTAGTGGTGGTGATTGTGGTGGTGTTGGTGGTGGTGTTTGTAGTTGTGGTGGTAATGGTGGTGGCACTGGTGGGTATGGTGATAAGGTTGATGCTACAGTATGGTGTCAGTGGTGGTACTATTGTTTGTTGTTGTGGTGGTGGTTGCTTGCGGTTGTGGTGGTGGTAGTGGTGGTTGTAGTAGCGGTGTTAGTGTTGATGGTGGTGACGGCGGTGGTGGTGCTGGGAGTTATTGTGTTAGTAACAATCAACAGCTTCGATGTGGAGTCGCGGTCGTTGTTTAACCCCAGGCCAGCCAGCCTTCATCCAGCAGGCCTATGATCTAAAGTGCCCCAGCTGTAGCAATCTCGTTTTTCATTAAGCCTACATTGTCTAAAGTGTCTTTCCTCGCTGGTATTGTTGATGTTCCTGTTACTGTTGTTAGCCTCGGTAGACATAGGCGCCCAAGCTGTGACTATCTGGTCTTTTATTTAGACATAGGACTACGTATATCTAGGGCTACGTTGTCTAATGTGTCTTACTTCCTTGTTGTTGTCGCAGCTGTTTACCCCAGGTCAGCACTGACCAGCAGACGTAGGATGAAAGGTGCCCCAGCTGCAGCTATCTTGTGTTTTATTTAGACAGTGTATCTAGGATTACATTGTCTAATGTGTCTTTCTTCGTTGTTGATGCTGTTATCAGCATTGACCCAGTAGACTTAGGACTAAAGATAGATGGATGGATGGATAGATGGATTCATTGATTGATGGATTGATTGATG
>NC_069008.1:2294904-2295905 GCF_001194135.2 Octopus bimaculoides
GGATGGATGGACAGATGGATGGATGGATGGATGGATTCATTGATTGATGGATGGATGGATGGATGGATTCATTGATTGATGGATGGATTGATTGATTGATTGATTGATGGATGGATAGATGGGTGGATGGACAGATAGATGGCTAGGTAGGTACGCAGGTAGAAAGAAAGGCAAATAGACAGGCAGATAGATAGATAGATAGATAGATGGAGACAGACAGACAGACAGACATAAGGCAGACAGATAGATAGATAAATAGATAGATAGATAGATAAACAAATAGATAGATAGATAGATAGATAGATTGTCGTTTCGATAGATGGATAGAAAGCGATATAGGTGGACATATCAATAAAGAATTGGTTTAATAGATGAGATGGAAAACTCAACATTAGCTCAAAAAGTCAGAGAAAGAAAGAAATCAGTGGAGGTGGGGGAGGGGAAGATATGAACAAATGAACGAATCGCGAGAAGAAGGCTGGAAGAGGGGGGGAGAAGAAGATGAAGAGAGAAAGAAAAAGCCGTCTCAGCGTTGTTAATGAAGAAGAGAGAAGATGAATGAAGAAGAATGAAGAAGGAAGGCGAGTGAGAAGAGAGTAACAGAGAGAGAGAGAGAGAAAGAAAGAGAGGGGATACGAGAGAAGGGTTGAGAGGTAGGGAGAGAGAGGAAGGAAAGGAGAGAAAGGTAGGGAGAGAGAGAGAAGGGTTAGGGTGAAGCTAATTGAAAAACCGGAATGTAAACAATTGGTGTGTATCGATCGAATTGATATTGTTAAAGAGATGAAGCGGAGTCACGTCAGTGACTGCGGATAGAGTGTGTCACGTGGAGTATAGGTTGACTGACGTCATCAGAGAGAGAAGAGAAGAAGAAGGGGAGGTGGAGAGAGAGAGAGGGGGAGAGAAAGATAAATAGATGGATAGAGAGATAGAGAGAGAGAGAGAGAGAGAGGACGTAGATAGAGAAACAGATACACGGATGGATAGATAGATAGATAGATAGA
>NC_069008.1:2295972-2296475 GCF_001194135.2 Octopus bimaculoides
GCTAGCTAGATAGATAGATAGACAGACAGAGATAGATAGATAGATGGATAGATAGATAGATAGAGAGAGGGAGAAAGAGAGATGAATAGATAGATCGATCGATAAATAGACTGACAGACCGACAGACAGACAGATAAATAGATAGATAGATAGATAGATAAAGATTGATAGACAGATGGGTGCATGTGTGTGTGTCTAGAGAGAGAGAGAGAGGGGGGAGAATGAGAAAGAGAGAAGAAAGAAAGAGAGAATGTATGAGAGAAGGGAAAGTAGATAGTGTGTGTACAGAAGGCAGAGAAAGGAGAGAGCGAAAGAGAGAGAGAGAGAGAGAGAGATGGGAGGGAGAGTATATGTGTAATGAATGACGGAGGGAGATAGAGTAAAAGAGAGAGAGAGAGAGAGGATAACCAGATAAGAGAAATAGAATAACGGTGTGTGTGTGTGGGGGGGGCGGTAGGTGTTTGTGTTTGCCTGTGTCTGGACTGTAATTGGTATGATGCTGT
>NC_069008.1:2296485-2296846 GCF_001194135.2 Octopus bimaculoides
GAATAACGGTGTGTGTGTGTGGGGGGGGCGGTAGGTGTTTGTGTTTGCCTGTGTCTGGACTGTAATTGGTATGATGCTGTGTGTTGTTGTTGTTTAGCCCAAGGTCCTCTTTGACTGATTAGACCTATGATCATAAGTATTCTCGTCATGCCCATCCCATGTCATTTCCTCACCTGCCTCCACCCCCCCCCCATGTGCTGGCAACACAGGAACATGAATCCAATGCAGCCATTTTTGTTTTTGCTTATAAAAGACTGTAGGGCATAAAATAGTACTATCTGCTTCGTGGTTGAAAAGTCGGCGACTAAACTGGCTCCCCCGCTTGCGAAATTTATTTTTCCTACGAGAGTTCCGGGCCCCA
>NC_069008.1:2297176-2298785 GCF_001194135.2 Octopus bimaculoides
ACCCAAGTGACCTTATCTTATCGCCCATCACTTGTTATGCGCTCATAAATTAGTTTGATAGTTGAGCTCTGATTGGCTGTAAGCAAATTAGTTCATAACTGGTGTCCGGAACTCTTGTGGGAAAAAATTTCTCCTCCTTCGCCCACACTTGAGCAGCGTAGCTTGTTTCTCTTGTTAGGAGGGGGTGCTAAAAAGTGCCTGGCTTTGGATAAAAGAAAGTAGAGGAGGATCAGTTAATTATGATTTTATTCAACATATTCCCCTCTCAGATTCAAACACTTATTGCAGAGGTCCTTCAGTTTTTCTAAGCCCTGTAAAAGAACTCGGAAGGTTGGGCCTCCAACCAGGCCTTTCGCTACACCCCTAAAGCCAGGAACTTTTCAGCACCCGCTCATAGCTGTTCCATAGTTGAGTGGTCGGCAGCTAAACCGGTTGCCGCGCTTGAATAAGAGTTTGTCCGGACACCCAGCAGGATTAAAAACAAGCCCCGTCAAAAGGCGGATGATCTTGTGGGCCAGTGGCCGTCCATTTGGGGAAGGCAATGGCTAACCACCATGTTGTAGTGTGGTTTGGTGTACGCGAGTGTTGTAGTGAACTATTGTTGTTGTTGTTGTTGTTGTTGTTGTTGCTGCTGTTTAGCCCCAGGTGGGGGTAGGGGTGGGGGTTACTTCTTAGTTGTCGATAAACTTGCTAGAAACACCAGTCAAAACTACCTGAAATAATTCCATCCATCCATCCAGATCAGGCGACATGCTCAGACCAATCAAGTTACATTGGCTTTTTGTTCGCTGAAACATTTTCATCTGCGCAGACGATAGCAGAAGTTAATTAACTGAATTGGTTGAATCCTGGCCACTGATATTTTGTTGTCTGTTCATCCACTCAGCATCAAGTGATATTCGCCATCGATCCAATGAGATACATTTACCAAAAATAGTTCACATCCGCCATGCTGCGTCTCATCATGTCAACGTAATCTGGCTCGGGTGTTGCACTTGCAACATATGTGAGCAGTAGCGTATTGTGGGTGTTACTTCTAAGCCGTCACTAAACCTGCTAGAAATAACAGTCAAAACCAACTGAAACTACTCCATCTATCCGTCCATCCAAGTCAATCGACTTTCCCAGAGCAATGCAGCTCTTCTGCACCAGATCTCTCCTGATCCAGCAATGAGACATGAATGCCTGGCTTAAGTTTTAGCCACATCGGTCGTTCGCTAACGAAAATACCTCTGCATACGCTACAACTGTAGATAACAGTAGTTCAACCAACTCAACTGGTTGACCCTGGCTACTGATAGTTTGTTTCCTGTTCATTCACTCAGCATCTCTCTTTACTCTTTTACTTGTTTCAGTCCTTTTGACTGCGGCCATGCTGGAGCACCGCCTTTAGTCGAATCAAATCAACCCCCAGGACTTATTCCTTGTAAGCCTAGTACTTATTCTATCGGTCTCTTTTTGCCGAAACGCTAAGTTACGGGGACGTAAACACACCAGCATCGGTTGTCAAGTGATGGTGGGGAGACAAACACAGACACACAAACACACATACACACATACATACATATATATACATATATACGACGGGCTTCTTTCAGTTTCCGTCTAC
>NC_069008.1:2299407-2300938 GCF_001194135.2 Octopus bimaculoides
GTGTGTATACTTCTGTATACTGTATGTGTATGAATGTGTTTGTGTATCTGTGTTTGTTAGAATGATTGTGTGTGTTTGTGAGTATGTATGTGTTTGTGTGTCCGTGTCCGTGTGTGCGTGTGTGTGTGTGTGCATGTGTGCGTGCGTGTGTGTGCGTGTGACTGTTTCTGTATGCATGTGTGCTGCTTCTGTGTGTATGCGTGTGTCTTTGTTTGTGAGTATGCATGTGTTAGTGTGTCCGTATCCCTGTTTGCGTGTATGCGTCTGTGCATGCATGTGTGCGCGCGCGTGTGTGCGTGTTTGTGTACGTGTGCATGTGCATGGGACTGTGCTTGTGTGTGTATATATGTGTCTGTGTTTATATGAGGTACCTGTACCCATTCGTGTGTTTATGCGTTTGTTTGTGCTTGTATTTGTTCGCGAGTCTGTACAACGGGACTGAACCCCAAACCACATGATTGCAAAGCAGGCTTCTTGTCTACACAGTCATTTGTTGATTTAGTAAGACTGAGTGAGTATATGAATCAAGCTTTGGCAGAGAATTTGATTTTGATTGAGTTATTAGTAATTTTGTAGATAACAAAATATATTAAAAAAAAAAAAACGGAATGAAAAATGATAGCACACATAAAAAACAAACAAATAATATATTGTTGCTTTACATAAGTCTTCTGCCAATTACTTAACAGAATTTAAACGTAGACTTAATCTTGGCAATAACGTTACCAATCAAAACATAAACCACCACAGACTTTCTGAAGTAGGCATTTTCAGGCGAATCATACGTACCAGTCATTACGTATCAAGTATCTTGTCATTGTTCGTCTGCCTTGACGCTTCCACATCTAGATCAGAAGGTGTCGAAATTGCAGTTATGTCCAGCGCTTCGTTGACAAGGTTTTTGTACTTGTTTGTGTCCTGTTTTCGTATAGTTTGGTATCAGATTGGTTTCACGTGTCGTGTCGTTGTGCACCCGCCTTCGTGCTTCCACATCCAAGTCGGAAGGTGTCGAAATTGCAGTTATGTCCGGCCAATAGTTGACGACGGTATTGCACGTGCTTGTCTCCGTTTGGTTTTCGTACAGTTTGACGTTTGGGTACCACCTCTTTGGCATCATTCCAGTTGTTTCGTAACTTCATCGAGAGTTCAGAGAGAGTTTAAACCTCAGATAACTCCGCGTCCAGCGTGGAATCTTTAATACCTACATACATATATACATACATACATACATACGTGCATGAATGCATGCATGCATACATACATACATACGTACGTACGTACAAACAAACATACAAACACACACACACACGCGGTGCTCCAGCATGGCCGCTGTCAAATAAACGAATCAGGTAAAACGTAAAATAATATATATATATATATATGATTATATATACATCCACATACATATATATAATATATATGTATATATACATACACACACACACATATATGTGTGTGCGTCTGTGTGTGTGTGTGTGTGTGTGTGTGTGTGTGTGTGTGTGTGTGTGTGTGTGTGTGTGTGTGTGTGTGT
>NC_069008.1:2301346-2303269 GCF_001194135.2 Octopus bimaculoides
AATGTGTGTTCTTGTGTATCAGAAGGGAAAAAGCAAAAAGTACACGGAATGGAACGAAACAGTACGACAAAGAGGGATATATATATATATATATATATATAAAGAGAGAGAGAAAGAGAGAGAGTGTGTGTGTGCATGTGCTAGAGAAAGAGGAAAAGGAAGAGAGGAGTAAAATATAAGAGTAAGGGAGCATAGGTTGATAGATAGAGAGATAGATAGATAGATAGATAGATAGAGAGAGAGAGGGAGAGAGAGAGAGACAGACAGAGAGAGACGTAGGTAGACAGACAGACAGACAGATAGATAGATAAATAGATAGATAGGTAATGTATGTATGTATAGAAGAAGAGGAGAGAGGAAAATAAAGATTGGAACGAACGTTATGAGAGAAAGTAAGAGGAGAGAAAGCGAGAGAGAGAGAGAGAGAGAGAGGGGGGGGAGGAAGGGAGAGAGAAGTTGTTAGTGATAGCTTCGATTGAGTGCTGATCATCAACTGATTGAATAAATTTGATTTTAGAGTAGAATATAAGACTTGGGTAAACGGCAAATACGTGCCAACAAGCAATCTCAAAGGTGTGTTAGAGCTATTAGCTATTATGTATGTACATATATATGTTCATAGATACATAAACGCATACATACATACATACATAATATTCATACACACACACATATGCATATGTACATATATATGTATGTTTATATATGTACATATGTATTCATATGGCAATTTTTTTCCTCCTTCTTCCTTTTCTTTTGGACTTTCCTGTTTCCGAATAAGAGCTTTGCTCGAAACATAAAACGACCACTCTTTCTTTCCTTCTCTGGGCGTCTTATGAATACTTTGCATATACCACGTCCTCGCATTGTTGTTTTTTCTTGTCTTTTTTCTCCGTTTTTTTTTTTCATTATATATATATAATATAGTGAAGGGAGAGAACTTACAATGTTTTTTGAATGTGGAGAGATAAGCGTTTGTCAACGCTTTTGGCAGAATTGAAATGACGTAGGTATGTATATATATACAGGCAGGAAGTGAGCAAGGGACGAGACAAGTAATCTCGTTTACTTCCTGTTAACCAGCGAGGCAGGTAATCTCGTCTACTTCCCGTTAAAAAGGAGAGTTGAGAGGACAGGCGTAGATAGTACAAAATACGAGAGGAAGCTGCAGACATAAAAATATCTTGAAATACTAAAGAGTAAAGTTATTCAATAAAATCGCCATTGGCTTCAACCACGGCCTCCAGAATCTCCTGCAACTCTTCTGGACGGTCTCCTTGTTTAAGTTGGTGAATGCTGCCATAACCCTTGCCTTCAGTTCATCTTTGGTGTTACAAGGAGTTTTGTTGGTCTTTCGCTCAACTGCGCTCCACACATAATAATCAAGGGAGTTGCAATTTGGGGAGTTAGGTGGCCAGATGGTAGGAGTGATGTGGTCGCATAAATTGTCTGACAGCCATGATTGGGCTCTCCTGCTTGTGTGACAGGGTGCAGAGTCCTGTTGCCAGACAGAGTCCTGTCTTCCAGCAGCCATCCTCTTGAGCGAGGGCAACACTGTCTCCTCCAGGCACTCGATGCAGGCCTCCGTGTTGAGTGTGACGCTGTGTGGGAAGATGAATGGAAGCATAACGTCTCCATCAATAGTGATCACTCCAAACACCATGATTGACACTCAAACACCATGATTGACACTCAAACACTCTGAAATGTTCGTATTGGAGCTGCCAGCGCGAATGGCAAGCAGTACAGCACTTCATTTCCAAACTTCTGGCATAGTGAATTGCGTGATGGTGCTGTCTTTCTCATAGACGGTACCCAGCTGACCGTACTATAATGTGCAGTCGATGAAATCAAGAACAAACAATGCGCTTGCGCGAAATTAAAAATATAAAATGGCGACAATTTACCCATCGCACCCAATAT
>NC_069008.1:2306511-2308472 GCF_001194135.2 Octopus bimaculoides
GAGAGAGAAAGAGAGAGAGAGAGAAAGAGAGAGAGAGAGAGAAAGAGAGAGAGAGAGGCCTTTTGGTCGTGAATGACCATGGGATTGCACTTAGAAAGTTACCCTCCGAGACAGAGGTTCGGGCAAGGTTGTTTATGGAAGACCAGCAGTGACCTCTGCATACCGGCCCCTCCTCTCCATGCCATTGATGCTATCCAAGGGAAAGCACCTGTGACGTCACAACTCATCCCTACAGCTGAGTGAACTGGAGCAACGTGAAATAAAGTGTCTTGATCAAGAACACAACACGCATCCTGGTGCGGGAATCGAACTCACTTCCTCATGATTGTGAACCCGATGCTCTCAGCTATGTACCATTTTGTACACTATGTATTCTTTTTATCTCATTTTTCCATCCTCTTATTTCCTTCTCCCTAATCCTTTCAGGATCGATAAAATAAGTATCGATTGAGCACTTGGGTCAATGTGATCGACATGCCCCCACTCTCTGAAATTGCTGGCTTTGTGCAAAGTTTGAAACCGATATTATGAGCATCCTTTAACAAAAGCATATTTTAGCATTACCACGGAAAGGAAACACCGAAGTAGCAAGATGAATAAATAAATCAGTAAACGTCTTCTTTCTGTGACCAGGAAAAACAGACAGAAAATACAAAGCGAAATCTGAATAACACAATGTTTGTGTATCGTTGAAAAACCAAAAGCTGCAGTCTTCGTCCTGGGGAAAAAAGTCCTTTCATAGACGTATTGCAAAATTGACATGTCTAGTTTCAGCATTTATAAACCACGCCTCATCAGAGATCAATTGTTCGTTCCTTTTTGATGGCGACAATAATAACTTATAGCTATTTATAGTCTACTCAAATTCGGACGGAACTAAATTGGTCGATCTAATTTGCATTAAAGTACAAGCGTGGGCAATATAACTTAATGATTTTTACAGAAATGCTACGTCGCAATTGGATGAGTAGTGAGGGTGGGAGTAAACATACGGCTCTGTGCAATTAGCGAACAAGCATTTTAGCATATATGTATGCATACATGTGTGTGCGTTTGTATGTATGTATGCATGTATCTATCTACCTATCGCTCAATATCCATCCATCCATATATATATATATATATATATATATATATATATATATATTACATACAAAAATAAGAGGAATGACCAGCAAAAGTGGACTCCTATATGCTAGAAATACATGCCGAATCACCTAACCACGAAGATATTTACTTGCGTAAATATTAACAGGTGAAACCAATGGTACGTAGGCTAATCGTTTTTTTTTAAATTTAGTATTTTTTCATTTGCCTTGCCCTTTTACAATCTGTTGTCTCGCTGAAATTTTTACTGAGAACATATTCTTCTGTGGTTAGGTGATTCGGCATCTATTTCTAGCATATAGGAGTCCACTTTTGCTGGTCATTCCTCTTATTTTTGTATGTAATATAATTTTAATCTTCGGATTTTTTAAAATATGCTAGACCACTGGTTTTAATTGATTAATATCAAATTCTACCCTTATTATCAAGTATATATATATATATATATATGATAATAAAAATGTGACAACAAAAGATTTATATACATATAGAAGTGTGTGCCGAAAAGTTCCTGGCTTTAAGGGTGTCGAATAAAATCATAACTAATTGAATCTGGTGTATTTTCTTTCATTCAAAGCCAGGAATTTTTCAGCACCCCTTGTGTGTATGTGTGCGCGTGTGTGTACATATAAGTACATGTATGTGTACATATATATATGCGTATAAATGTCTGTGAGTGTGTGTGTGTGTGTGTGTGTGTGTGTGTGTGTGTTAAAGGAAATGTGGCAAGAAAGCCAAGGCAGTGTGAAATTTCTAGGCACTCTACTCCAAAGATAATAATATATACATATATATATATATATATATATATATATATATACATACTTACGTACATACATACATATATACGCATA
>NC_069008.1:2310676-2311122 GCF_001194135.2 Octopus bimaculoides
TAGTAGAAAGTGGGTTATACATCTTTAGATTGTATACCTGACTTTCTACTATAAAATTAAAGAAATAGACGGAACGCTGAACTCCAGACTAAACAACTCAAACAACATTTATTTACTTGGTAAAACATACAAATCTTTTAGTTATACATCTTTAGAGGTGAGAATAACGAGCTGTCGAGTATAAGACCGAAAGATGTAGGGACAGCTTTTAAACACACGTCCATGCTCAATCGCTGGCCAGCGAGAAAGAGAATGAATTGAGCGGGAAACGCTTGCTTGTTTAATTCTACGCATGCGTAAGACTACGCATGCGCAGGCGTTACTACACACCTATACATACACGCACACATGCATACACACACACATACAGATATATATATGTGTGCCTGTGTGTTTACACACACACACACACACACACATATATATATATAGATAGATAGATATAT
>NC_069008.1:2311132-2311612 GCF_001194135.2 Octopus bimaculoides
AATGTTTATAAGATGTTCCGTCGAAATATGTGTTGCCTTTGAAGTCTTTTTTTTTTTTTAATAACTTATTTTCTTTCTCAAAGCAGCAACAAAAAAAAATGTAGATTGATAAATATATAAATAGATAAATAAATAATCAAATAAAAGTGGACCCAAAATGAAATAAAAGCAAAATTCCTTAGGGGCAATAATAAAGAATCGAAATTGCTGAAACCGGTTGAAAAGAAGAAAGAGAAGAACAAGAACAAGAACAACAGCAACAATAACAACGATGCCAACAGCTGCAACAACAAATACAAACAAATAGGGGAAGTACAGCAAATAAATTGGTGTCCCTTTCTTTCAAATATGTGTATGTGTGTGTGTATACATACAAACATACATACACACACACACACACACACACACATATATATATACATATATATACATACATATACATACATATGTATATATAGGTATAGATGTATATATATATAT
>NC_069008.1:2311622-2312783 GCF_001194135.2 Octopus bimaculoides
TATATATATATATATATATATATATATATATATATATATATATATATATGCATGTATCTATATATGTAAGTATATATAATATATATAATATATATATATATATATAAATAAATAGATAGATGCATACATACATAAATACATATGCATACATATATGCATATAGATATATATATATATAGATATATATATATATATGTGCGTGTGTGTAACAATGTATAAATATGTGTATATATATATGCATAGATAAATATCAAATTATTATACAAACACACAGAGATATATATGTGTGCGTATATAGATCTCTCTCTCTCTCTCTCTCTCTCTATATATATATATATATATATATATATATATATAAGTATAAATATTTATATATGATACAGACAGACACACACACACACACTTTATGAATATATATGTAGTTATATCCATCTATGTGTCTCTCTCTCTCTATCTATCTGTCGATCAATCTATCTATCGATCAATCTATATCTATTTATCGATCAATCTATATCTTTCTATCGATCGATCAATCAATCTATCTATCTATCTATTTCTGTCTTTCTGCCTGTTTGTTATTATTATTATTATTATTATTATTATTAAGGCGCCAAGCGGGTAGACTCGTTAGCACGCCGGGCAAAATGCTTAGCGGAATTTCCTTTATTTCGTGTTTTTAGCTCAAATTCTGCAGACGTCAACTTCACCAGTCATCCTTTCGGGGTCAATAAATTAAGTACCAGTGATTCACTGGAATCGATGCAATCGTCTATCCCCTTCCCCCCAAATTTCAGGCCTTGTGCCTCCAGTGTAATGGATTATTATTACCTCCGCCTTCGCTAAGGTCACATATATGTATACACCTTTAGTAGAAAGTGGGTTATACATCTTTAGATTGTATACCTGACTTTCTACTATAAAATTAAAGAAATAGACGGAACGCTGAACTCCAGACTAAACAACTCAAACAACATTTATTTACTTGGTAAAACATACAAATCTTTTAGTTATACATCTTTAGAGGTGAGAATAACGAGCTGTCGAGTATAAGACCGAAAGATGTAGGGACAGCTTTTAAACACACGTCCATGCTCAATCGCTGGCCAGCGAGAAAGAGAATGAATTGAGCGGGAAACGCTTGCTTGTTTAATTCTACGCATG
>NC_069008.1:2316243-2317662 GCF_001194135.2 Octopus bimaculoides
TCTAGGTGCTGCTCGTTTATCAGACGAAGTGTTGGGTTCATCAAATTCTCGTTTATTCGCAAAAATCCGATTAAAAGCAAAAGCAAACATTAGCTTTGGGAGACGCTATTAAGAATCCTTTCTACTATTGACACAAGACCTGAAATTTTGGGGGAGGGGACTAGTCAATTACATCGACCTCCAGTGTTTCACTGGTACTTAATTTATCTTACCCGAAAGGATGAAAGGCAAAGTCGACCTCGGCGGAATTTGAACTCAGAACGTAACGGCAGACGAAATACCGCTAAGCATTTCGCCCGGCGAAAATTAGCAGGATATGATCAAAGAGTGGAACGTTATAGGTAAATTAGATTATTCGAAATTGATCAGAAGAAATTTTTATCAAGAAATAAGGGGGGAAAACTTACATGAAAGACCTGGAGCAGAAGGAAAGGAAATTCGTATATTTTGGAGCGGGGCGTGGAGTAAGGAAGAGTGACGTAATTCTGGAGCTGAGTGACTACAAAATTTGAAGGAGTCTGTTTCTTGTCCGCAACAGGAAGAAATGAGAATTGAAAACGAAAGGAAAATGCGTAGCAAATAAATTAGAAGATGATTAATTGGAAAGCAGCTGGGATATTTAGGGATATTTTGATACAAAAGCTGACAGGAAGCCTTAAACGAATAACTGAACAGTTTAATGCGCTGATCAACTGAAATGAAGTAAAATAACCGAAGTGAATATTGGACGAACAGCAGAGTGTTTGAAGGATGTTTCAACAAAAGAATGTTGTGGGTAATTACAGACCTGTACCATACCTTCCATTGACGTAGAAGCTGCTCACTGAAATAACACTGTGTAACACGATTTTTGTCCTTGGCTAGAAACTGTTATTTCCTATTTGCTTAACCTCTAGAAAGTATGAAAAATGACTAATATTTCCTTCAAACCTTTCCTTTGTTATGGTATTTATTCAAAACCCCAAAGGATCTCTCTCAAACATGGCTATAATGCTCCCCTACTATTCCTGCTCATTATCAGAGATGCACATATTTATTCTTAGCCACTAAGGGACATACTCAAGTGGTTAAGGTCAAGCAAGTGACAAACAAATCTGTGGTATTGAGCAGAATATTTGCTTTAACGATATTTCTGCTTCAGCAACTCAGTATTGAATCTGTCTGAAATGTAATGGAAAATAGGTCAGTTTCAGAATATTGATGCCCAGGTGACAAAAGTAAAGTGTGAAGGGAATAGTAGTCATTTCCTTTGATTTCCAGATAGAAGGAATTAGGAGATAACACTTACTGACCAAAGACAAAAATAAAAAATATTAAATAATGATAATACAAATTTTTTTATACAGTGTAATCGATGACGAAATGTATAGATTTCTTGATGATGGCAGAATCCTACCTGTTGAGTGGGAAGGCTATAAG
>NC_069008.1:2317976-2320476 GCF_001194135.2 Octopus bimaculoides
GATTAAATAAGCACCAGTTACGCACTGGGGTCGATATAATCGACTTAATCCGTTTGTCTGTCCTTGTTTGTCCTCTCTGTGTATAGCCCCTTGTGGGTAGTAAAGAAATAAGACTTGGAGATCATTGTTTGTTTGAACAGGTTTGAGATTCCAAAGAATGGTAAAGGTTTTTGAGAAAATGTATATGTATGTTTATAACTTTAACTATACCTGTTTAACTATCTATCTATCTATATATATATATATATATATATATATATATATATATATACACATACATACACAGGTGCATATATATACATATATATATAGACATAGATGCATGTATATGCATACGCACACATGTATATATGTACGCATGTGTATGTGTGTGTGTAACTTTGTCGTTTTGGTTCCTTTATTTTATTGTCTCCGCCATCAGCGCAAATAAGATAAATTATGCTCGGAATCGTTTTTATTGTCTATTTTGTTGTTGTTGTTCATCTTGTGGAGATCGTTGTCGTCCACACACGCGCGCACGCACACACTGAATTAGTTATGTATAACTCTGTATGTTTACTTCTATGTGTGTGTATTAATGTATGTCTCTACGTATAATTTCTCCCGTCTAGCTATCCTTCCATCTCTTGCTATTTAGGTAGCATAAAGCTTGATGCGATGGTATAAAACAACTTCACAAGACAATAGCCGACAGTAATTTGAGGGAAGCGCTATGAATAACATCAAACATTTATCAAACACTGTCCGTCAGAGCTACCAAGGCTCTCTAACATTGTTTGCCTGTGCAAGCCACCTCTATAGAAGACAGCTATTACAATAGATATTATAAACGATTGCTAACTAATAACAGCCTCTTTATTCAAAACCTATGGCCAGTGAGACCGTAGCCTAGCGGTTTTTCGTTACGTCGGTGAACATTCAAATAGCAGACGACCGAGTTTGAATTGCAGCATGGCCGAACGGAGGTCGGTGAACGGCTCAGTATAGAATCCACGGGGTTCTATGTATCTATTCAAGGGAGTGATAAACACCTGAAACGAATTTGAGCATTGGTAGTGCTGAATTATTAGTGAAATAAATCGGGAAGAGAGCGTTAACTCACTAATTTTCTGCCAAATATCGATGTAATAATTAGCATTCATCAAACGCTTATTTCACATTAAATATTCTGATTATATCAATATAATACGAATTGAGCTTTATTGTTTTTTATCGATTCTGTTAGGTATTTTCATGAAATTTCTTTAAATATTTCTTATTAAAAGTGCAGTAATGACACAAAATGGCAAAGGGATTTTTGTTTTTAAATCAAGAGTTTTTAAACTTATTCTTTTATTCTTTTACTTGTTTCAGTCATTTGACTGCAGCCATACTGGAGCACCGCCTTCAAGGGTTTTAGTCGGACAAATAGACTCCAGGACTTTGTTTTTAATGCCTAGAACTTATCCTATGTAGTGCCTCGTGTTTATATGTTAATCTAGGTCGTTCTGCTGATGATAGCTGACATTGCAAAATATTTTATTTTGCTAAAATAGCTTGAAACCATGGTTCAGAAAATAGATTGGTAAATGTTTTTATTTTTCATTCCCTTTCGAAATTATCCCTAATTGTGGTATAGAGTTTTTGGCTGCTCTTTCTGGCGGGTTAGATGTCCTATTATAGGCATCTCTGTATTTTGAATGAAGTATATATATATATATATAATGCACTTATACAAACACACGCATGTATAATAGATAAAAAAAAAACGCAATTCGAGTTAACAAGAAAGATTACGGGTTAAAGAGGAGACCAATGAATAAATAATCTATGACGTTAGACGATGAGATGGCGGGGAAATTGCAGGAAAATTGAAACGAAAGACTATGTGCACATGTATATTTGTTTGATTGTGTGCCTCGTTGGGGATGTATGCTTATACCTACATGACATATATATGTACATACACACACATACACACACATTCAGGAAGAGAGAGAGAGAGAGAGAGAGAGAGAGAGAGAGAGAGAGAGAGAGAGAGAGAGAGAGAGAGAGAGAGAGAGAGAGAGAGAGAGAGAGAGAGAGAGAGAGACCGACAGAGACAGACAAAGGAATATAAATATTAATCCCTTTATATTCTTATTTATGCACACATGCGTATGTTTATATATATACACATACAAACATACGTATACACAGGTGTATGTATATTCTCTTTTATTTCTCTTTGGCTTCCTATTTAACTCATTTTTACTTCATGCGTACGTACGTATGTATGTATGTATGCATGTATGTATGTATGTATGCATGCGTGTATATATGTATGTATATATATATATATATATATATATATATATATATATATATATATATATATATGTATATGTATGTATATACATATACACATATACAAATATATATGTATATATATTGATAAATATGTAGAAATATATATGTATGTAGTAATAATAGATATATATGCAACATATATGTGTGTGTGTGTATATGCATTCACACACAC